>NW_007377725.1:121196-192310 GCF_000475195.1 Diaphorina citri
AGTTGCGCTTACTTGGGTGAAGTTTCAAAGTCACAGAGCAGGAAAAATGAGGACCAACGGAATTTTTCTTTTTCTCCTACGACTTCTAGATCCCGAGATAAATCGATTTAAAAAATACCGGTAATTCATGAACTTTGACGTCACAGCATACGCTCCGCAGGCGATGACGTCACATCAAATGTGCCGAACAAAGCTCCCCTGCAGGCAACGCATTAATGTGTTTGTGCGCATACGTTTCTGCGCAGTTCTTTCTGCTCCTCCGCTAGAGCATTTTTCCCAACTTTTTACATAGGAATTGACCATTTATTTATAATTTTTACCGATTTGCAACTGCTCCATTGTGAAGAGGCCATATATTCAACAAAACCTTCTTCTTCCTTTCATTTATTACTTTCTATTTTTCTACCTACATATGATTCATGTCCTCTCTTCCTCTCACTCCTCTTCCTTCTTTCCTTCACCATCCCAAACCTCTTTCTCCTTCTCTTCCTCCTTCTCTCTTCGCCTCCACCTCTATCCTGATGGCATTTACTCAAAGTTACATAAACCAGGGGATAAATAAAAATCAAAATTATGGGGAGGGAAGTTTGGGGAAGAGGCCAAGAGGAGGGAGTGTAAGAGAGGGGAGAGAAGAGAAGAGGGGAAGATAAAGAATTTAGGATTTGTCCTCTTCCAGCCCTCCCTATTTGGAGAGATAGAAAGCAGAATGAACCCAATTTTTTTCCTCCCTCCCCTCTCTCCCTCTGAGGTATTATCCGTATTTCATTTCCCATGAAGAACAGTGGACGTAAGGGACGGCCCATTATTATTATTTTTAACGCGACAGTTTTGCATTTTGCTGATGGTCAGTTTTTTTTCGATTTTGATGAAATTTGGGCATTTTTTTTCTGAACGAGCTCCAGCTATAAAGCCATAAAGCTGATGTCTACCAACACAAATTGGACGGCCGTCGCGTCGATCGACCAGATGAATCTATGTTGTCGTGCCAGTGTGGACGGTTTCAGTTATCGATCGATTCTGTGTGGACAGTAGTAGAGGACACAGCTTAAGGTGTTCATATTCAACATGTAAGTCCCACAAAGAATTGATGATTTGATTTGTATTTCGACATTTCTTGGGGTAGGGGTTTACATTATAAATTATAACTTTATATGAATACCTATAGGTAAATAAAGTTATTTTTTATAATGTAAACCCCTACCCCAAGAAATGTCGAAATACAAATCAAATCATCAATTCTTTGTCGGACTTTCCAGTCCTAGGTATCTCAGCAGGATAAAAGAGTATATCCTATCCTATTCTACTCTATTCTACTTATTCTGCCTCGGTGGTGTAGTGGTCAAGGCGCTCGCCTGATAAACAGGAGGGCGTGGGTTCAATCCCAGCCGAGGTATGGAATTTTATCCTTTATCACTGTAATTTGATTAAGAAAATTATTATTGAAATCATTTGCTAATAATTTAAGATCATTAGTTTTAAAATTTCTTTTTAATTGTGTTTCTATTGGTTCTTTTATTTTACGGTTCATTAGATCATTGATTAACCCCCATGAGGTGGTTTAAGTCTAAAATTCTTCTACTTCTATTCTTACTTTCCTTCTTCTTCTTCTTCTTCTTCTTCTTCTTCTTCTTCTTCTTCTTCTTCTTCTTCTTCTTCTTTATTCTCTTCTTTAACAATATATTTTGCAGTTTTTACTCCTTCATTTATAACTTCTGTTCTTGAATCCTTTTCAATCTCTGCTCCTTCTCTTTCTCGCCCACTCTCTTTTTCTCTCTCTCTCTCTCTCAGTCGCTCACTCCTTTGATTTCTCTCTTTCAATCTTTTTCTCTCTTCTCTTTCGTTCCCTCCTACACTTACTTCTCTTTCTTCCTCCCTATTTTGTTCTCAATCCTTTCTGTTTTCTCTTCTATCTTATGAATGTTCATTTCACTCCCTCGTACAAATCCCTTTGCTTTTTGCTTTATTACGGTTTTCGTTCTTCTCAGAATGGTTTTAGATTTCGACCGTTTTTTGGCGGTTTTCAGCTATAGCGACAAAACGGTTAGAGATATTGTAAAAGTTAGGGTAAAAGAACACTCAAATACAGATTTCGACCGTTTTTTGCGGTTTTCAGCTATAGCGACAAAACGGTTAGAGATATTGTAAAAGTTAGGGTAAAAGAACACTCAAATAAGCAACATTCAATAGGATAAGGAAAGTCGTGTGATGTTCACACCAGATTTTTGATATATAGGTCGACCCGGTTTGGATAAGTCCTTCTATGGGCACAGACCGACAGACAGACGACACCGAAGCGAATACAATAGTCCGTCCCTTATACCTTTTTATTACTATTGTAATAATAAAGAGGAAAGGGACTTAAATCAACTACCTATGTCTATGTGGGTAATACTACGTGATGCAAGTCAAAAAGTCTTTTGCTTTGTTGTGGGGGAAAAAAGAAGAAGAAGAAGATTAAGAAGAAGAAGAAGAAGAAGAAGAAGAAGAAGAAGAAGAAGAAGAAGAAGAAGAAGAAGAAGAAGAAGAAGAAGAAATCTGGTGTAAACATCACACGACTTTCCTTATCCTATTGAATGATGCTTATTTACCCTAACTTTTACAATATCTCTAACCGTTTTGTCGCTAGAGCTGAAAACCACCAGAAAACGGTCGAAATCTGTCCAAAAGCGGTCAAAATATCGCGAAGCGCAGCAACCATCTCAATCAAACGTTTTGTATTGCATCCTTGTCACATTTGTGAACTATATACCAAATTTCAAGTCTCTAGCTTATACCGTTCCCGAGATATTGTTAAATTACACCGAAAACCGCCAAAAAGCGGTATTCAAGTCTTTAGCTTATACCGTTCCCGAGATATTGTTAAATTACACCGAAAACCGCCAAAAAGCGGTAAAATGCCAGTTGCACCGATCTTAACCAAAAGTTTCGTGTCGCATCCTTGTCACATTTGACATCTACATACCAAATTTCAAGTCTCTAGTTTACCGTTCTCAAGATATTTTGTTTACAGACAGACAGACACACACACAGACACACACACGGACCAATGGCTGAAACTTTGGATTTAGGCTCTAGGGACCTCAAAACGCGTTTTGGCACTAAAAACTGACCATCGAAATTTTGACCCGATTACATTACTTTCCTTCCTATAGGATAAGGAAAGTAAAAAAGAATGGGGTGCTACCGTTGCGTTGTAAGCTTACCAGACCAAATCTTTTCTCTTCCATAGGCTGACTAAGTTGAAACAATGATAACGTACCTGAAACAAACAAAAGAAATCCGTACAGTGTTTGGTTTTGACACTCCACCATTTTGAATCCTGGTTACGGTCCTATTTTAAATAGAGCACATTATTTTTACCAACTTAACGATTTATTGTACCTACTTCCTTTTCACTTAATATTATGTATTTAGGACATTTAGATTTATAAAAAGACAGAAATTACAGAAGAAGGAGAAAATTTCGAATAAAACTCGATTTCCTGACTTCTCAATCCGTATCGGAATTCTAACGATTGAATTGGAAAGAGGCGAAAGCATTAACGTGAGAAAGGTAATGAAAAGCATGACAAGTACAAGAGGAAGTAAAGAGAATACCTATTGTGAGGGGAAAAAGAAGAATGGATGAAGGGAAAGCAGAAAAGGAGGAGTAGGAGTAAAGAGAAAGCGAGACGAAAAGAGAAAAGGAATGAAAAGTAATAGAGAAAGTAAGAGAGAAAGTAGGAGACGTAAGCACAAAAGGGAAAACAAAGGGAAGGGAGTGATTATTCTTTGCTAACCTTCTTAACATGCAAATTGCACAAGATGGAAATTACAGAGTACAAAAAAGAAGGAAAAAGAAGACCAGTAGGTACAGAAGCTAGAAGAAGAGGTTGAAGAAGACAGGAAAAAGCTGATGAAAATGAAAGAGAAAAGGAGGTTAATATCAGAAAATACGAGATGACAAAGAAGGGGAATAAGGTAAGGAAGAATTGGAAGGAATGAAGAAGAAGGAGGCGGATCAGATGAGAAAGGAAGAAGAATACCCAAGAAAGAAGAGATCAAAAATTACGAGATAGGAAAGAAAGACAAAAGAAAGAAGAAGAAGAAGAAGAAGAAGAAGAAAAAAAAAGAAGATGGAAGAAAAAGAACAAAGTCAGTAAAAGCAAGAGGAAAAGATTAGGAGATGAAGTCATGGCTGTAAAAATCTATGAAGAATAATGTGAAGAGGAAAACAGAAAAGAGAGAGGAAGTGCAAGAGAGTGTAATTGAAGATAAACAAGACAGCATAGGAGACAAGTTGAGACAAAAAGGAGGAGGAGGAATAGGAAGAGTGGGAGGAGGATTTTTTTTTCGATTTTAATGAAATTTGGGAAATTTTTTTTCTGAACGAGCTCCAGCTATAAAGCCATAAAGCTGATGTCTACCAACACAAATTCGACGGCCGACGCGTCGATCGACCAGATGAATCTATGTTGTCGAGGCAGTGTGGACGGTTTCAGTTATCGATCGACTCTGTGTGGACAGTAGTAGAGGACACAGCTAGGGGTGTTCATATTCAACATGTAAGTCCCACAAAGAATTGATGATTTGATTTGTATTTCGACATTTCTTGGGGTATTAGAAAGAAGGAAAAGGATGGGGAAAGAATACAAGGAGAGAAAAAAGAAAACTTGATAGTAAAGAGATAGCATGTAGAAAGAGGAAGAGAGAGAAAGAGAGGGAGAGAAAGAGATATAGAAAGAGAAGGAGAGGAAAGAGAGAAAGAAAAGGGATGTGAGAAAAGGAAGGAGGAGAGGGAGAGAGAAAAGGTTAAAGAGAAAATGGGAGAAAAAGAGTTTGGAGTAAAGGGGTTTTTAGAAAAGCACGACTTTTAGCAGGATCTAGTGTAAATGTGGACGTGTGGAGGTGAGGAAGTGAGGAGGGGAATTGTGAAGTGGAGTAAAGTGGAAGTATGTACGTGAGTGGAAGTGTGGAGAAGAATGGAAGTGAAGGACGTGTAAGGCGTTCACATAGCTTCCACTAAGGAAATATTCAGAGGGGAATGTGAAGAAGAAAGTGGAAAGAGAAGGAGAAAATGAAATGGAAGAGGAAAAGAAGAAGGAGGAGGATGTGGGAAGAAGGAGAAGAAGAACACGACAAAGAGAATGGAGAAGAAAAAGAATAAGAGATCTCCTCGTGAGTTGGACTTGTATGGAAAAGTCAAGTTCTCTTTCTCACCTGCTAGGGCCTTTGCAGTTGGAGGGGTTATCCCTTACTGTTTAGAAAATCTCTTCTTCTTACCTCTTCTCCCCATTTTTTTTTTTTTTTATGTGTAACTTTCAAGACACTACTAAGTGGTAGTTGTAAGGGTTTGATGGCAGAGATTGCCTTAGGTTTTCCCCCCCCCCCCCCCCCCTATTTTCAGATTTTTTTCTTACAACACCTGCCTTTGCTGCCATCCATTTCACCTTTTCAAAGACACCCCCATCTTGCCAATTCAAAACCTTTTCAAAGGCACCGGACAGATAACGCCTTCCGAACGGCAAAGTGACAGCTGAAACCTTTACAAAATGACTCTCGTTACAAAATCACTCAAACCTTTACAAAAATGACTCCCGATAAGGTACATCCTGTCCCGTGAAATGACATTACGGGGAAATATTGACGTCTGGCCTCAACTCAGGAACAACAGGAAACTGTCTTTTGCCGGGAGATAGAGGACTTAACAGGAACCCCGGGTATCAATCATGTTCCTGTAGACCGGTGTATTGAGCAGAATAGAATAAGGAATAAGGTGTTTTATTTTTGTTGAAAAGTACCTCTTAGGTAAGTTGTTTTTTACTTTCCTTATCCTAAAGTAATGTAATGGGGTCAAATTTTCGATGGTCAGATTTTAGTGCCAAAACACGTTTTGAGGTCCCTAGAGCCTAAATCCAAAGTTTTAATAAACCTACTGACCAACTGGGTACAATTTCAATATGTACCTACTTGTTCTTTCCCTATCTATAGCTATTTCTAAGCTTTACTTCTTAAGGGGGGGGTAATGGCTAAATTTGAGCTTAAAAAGGGGTATTTTTCTAAAAAAGGGTTGGGAACCACTGCTCTATACACTCGACCGATTTCATGTTGGGCGAAACTGTATTCTTTTTTAAAGTTTAGGAAACAGATTTTTAGCCTGTAGGCAGCTAAACATTTCATTATCTGCTCTTGTATTTTTATCAGGTAGGTATACTCGTACCTACTAACTAGGTATTTATTACACGTACTCAACACCTCATCAAATTGTCATTACGAAGTATTACAGAAGATATAACTTTTGAAGTATCTATGGTAATAGGTAGAGATATCAGCTAAGACGGGTTTCAGTGACTTAATAAGAAAGTAATTTGTAAACTAGATCTGTGGATAAGAAACAAGATTGATTAAGGATTTCCCTTCCCACCATATTCTTCTCCTTTGCTCTGTTTCCTTCTCCTTTCTTTCCCTCTGTTTTCTTTCTTTTCCTTTCCTAGCTCTTAATATACACGACATCGCCTTGATGTCATTTATTTCTTCATTTCTCTTCTCGAAATCTTCCTTATCATTTTCTTATTTGTCGTTTTTTTTCTACCTTCATCTTCTTTTTTCTTCCTCACTTCTTCTCGAACTTTCATTTTAACAGTTCTACGTGTTTCTTCTTCTTTACCTTCTGAAACCGTCTTTAACCTTTTCTTCTTTTCCTTCTTCTTCTTCTTCTTCTTTTCCAACGGACCATCGACCCTCGCCTAGTATACCGACCCAAGAGAAAATAAACAAACCATGCTAATGAACAGAAGTGTCCTCAACGGAGCCTTGACCATGGTACCGACCCTCGCGACCTTGCAGAAAATCAAGAATTATTATTAAATATGTTTAGGTATATTAGACATCCTAGGTTATAAAGTTATGAAATATGTAACTACAAAACTTATTAGGTACCTACCTTTATATGATACAATGGATACACGTTCCGGTTTTGGTCCGGTTTCCTTGAAAAAGTCCACGGAGATGGACGAAACTCGAGTCGGAAAATTCTTCTACTTCCATTCTTACTTTCCTTCTTCTTCTTCTTTGTTCTCTTCTTTAACAATATATTTTGCAGTTACTCCTTCATTTATAACTTCTGTTCTTGAATCCTTTTTAATCTCTGCTCCTTCTCTTTCTCGCCCACTCTCTTTTTTCTCTCTCAGTCGCTCACTCCTTTGATTTCTCTCTTTCAATATTTTTCTCTCTTCTCTTTCGTTCCCTCCTACACTTACTTCTCTTTCTTCCTCCCTATTTTATTCTCAATCCTTTCTGTTTTTTCCTCTATCTTATGAATGTTCATTTCACTCCCTCGTACAAATCCCTTTGCTTTTTGCTTTATTACGGTTTTCGTTCTTCTCAGAATGGCTCGAGTCGGATAAGATTAAAACCGGAACGTGTATCCATTGTATCATATAAAGGTAATAAGCTTTAGTTTTGTAGTTACCTATTTCATAACTTGAAAATCAATAAATTGAGCCGAGTATTATTTCTGCGATGGTCGATAGTCTATGGTCGCCTTGTGGACGGTCACTAAGGTTCGTCCACACTTCGACCGAAGGTGATCGACTCGTGCCTAACGTGAGTAAGGTGATGAAAAGCATGACAAGTACAACAGGAAGTAAAGAGAATACCTTTTGTGAGGGGAAAGAGAAGGATGGATGAAGGGAGAGCAGAAAAGGAGGAGTAGGAGTAAAGAGAAAGAGAGAAAAAAAAGAGAAAAGGAATGAAAAGTAATAGAGAAAGTAAGAGACGTAAGCACAAAAGAGAAAACAAAGGGAAGGGAGTGATTATTCTTTGCTAACCTTTTTAACTGATTTTTCTTTTAAAAATACTTACAAAAGAATACATTGATCATGTAGAGGAATTCAATAGAATTATTAAAATATTAGAACTAGAAAAATGAAATATACATTTTTCTCAATTTTCCAAACGAAAGACTTCAACAATTTTCTCTCTCTCTAATCCTTAATAACCTTTTCTTTCTCCATCTCTCTCTCTCTCTTTCTCCGTTTCCAACTTACTTTCTCTCTTTCCCTTTGCTCCTCTTTTTCCCTCTCTCCCTTCCTCAGTTTCTTTACTGTCTCTCCCTTTCTTCTACACTAGGTTAGGTACATCATATTCCTGTATTTATCATCACTAATACCTATAAGTATTTACCTTTTTGATTTACAATTTTACAGCAAAGGAAAAGTTAGAGCGGAACTTTTAATTTGCAGTCTACTAAGCTACTTGTTTCTGCTTAAGGCTAAGAACACAGTGGAGCGGCGAGCATAGAGCATAGAGCAACGAGCATCAATGAACGAGCAAAGCGATGAAATCAAACACGTTTGGAAGAGATAGCTTTTCACTAATTATCCTCAAATTTCATCGACCTATCATAAGACAGTAGAATTTTATTTCAGAAATGTAGGTACATACAGTAAAAATATCAAATTTCATACAAATTTTGTAGGACGATTGAAGCCGGAGATCAAACCTTTGCTTCGCAGAGGAGTTTCATTTAAGAAGGCTTAAAATTATGTACCTACCCACATTATGTATGTAATAATAGAAAGTAATTTAAGTAGAGACTAGAGAGAGGAGGAGAAGATCTTGAAAAGGTGCATGTAGGCTGTAGGCTTAGTGTGTAGCGCATTGCATAGGTACTCAAACAGTTACTAGGCGATCATACAAACTTAAACTTCGATGCATGAAATGCAAAATTGAAATTGTACATACCTACCTAGATAAAATAACATTCCCCTTAAAACAAGGACTTCTTCTCAATAATCTCCCTTTTCAACCGCTTCCTCCTTCTTCTTCTTCTTCTTCTTCTCCTCTTCTTCCTCCTCCTCTTGATTATTTTCCTCTTCTATCTTAATTCTCCTCCACCTCCTTCTTCCTCTCATCCTCTCTTATTTTCATTCCCTTATCGGTATTCCAACAATACCTAGGTATTACTCTTTTATTAATTTGTTTTTCATAAACTCAGCAAATAATATCGAAATTAAAACATTAAGAATTGGAACGGAGAGAGAGCGAGAGAGAGAGAGAGTCATTCCCTTATCAGTATTCCAACAATACCTATTACTCTTTCATTAATTTGTTTTTCATAAACTCAGCAAATAATATCGAAATTAAAACATTAAGAATTGGAACGGAGAGAGAGCGAGAGAGAGATAGAGAGAGAGAGAGAGAGAGAGAGAGAGAGAGAGAGAGAGAGAGAGAGAGAGAGAGAGAGAGAGCTAAATTGTGGAGGGAGGGATAACTTTTGTGTCAGCAAAATAAATGCAGAAAATGGTAATTACAAATAGGGAAAATAACTATACCTTTTTTTTTATTATTAAAGTGTTCTAACATACCTACCTACCTACCTAATTGTTTTATCTTTAACATCTTTGACGCTTTCCCACATCTCTCACTTCTATTAAAACAAATTCAAATAAAATTACCTCTTTGTGGTGAAACATCCTCCTCTTTCCACATTTTTTCGGGTATCACAGAATTTGAAAGAACTTCACTGTGTCGCTGTAGGTTACAAGGTTTTTTTAGTGACCCATCCGGATACCAACCACGCGCAACCCTGCTTAACTTCAGTGATCCATGGGGAGCTGGTGTATTCTGGCGGAACTTACCTATACTATCTGAATTATGTGATAGGAATTCATGCTCCATTTTCGTTGAGTTGAAAAATAAGACCTTACTCCGTTCGATCAAAAATATCGTTAAAGTGAATAGTGTGATTAGTGGTTAAATGGTTAATGGTGTGATTAGTGGTTAACTGGTTAGTGGTGTGATTAGTGGTTAACTGGTTAATGGTGTGATTAGTGGTTAACTGGTTAATGGTGTGATTAGTGGTTAACTGGTTAATGGTGTGATTAGTGGTTAAACGGTTAATGGTGTGGTTAGTGGTTAACTGGTTAGTGGTTAACTGGTTAATGGTGTGATTAGTGGTTAACTGGTTAATGGTGTGATTAGTGGTTAACTGGTTAATAGTGTGATTAGTGGTTAACTGGTTAATGGTGTGATTAGTGGTTATCTGGTTAATGTTGTGATTAGTGGTTAACTGGTTAGCGGTTATCCAGTAGGTATTGACGACCCAATACACTACGTGCTTGTCGAATAGCGAGGAATTTTCCATTTTCCAATTGAAAATAATGCACCCGAGAGAGAGAGAGAGAGAGAGAGAGAAGATGATTAGGAGATGAAGTCATGGCTGTAAAAATCTATGAAGAATAATGTAAAAATCTATGAAGAAAACAGAAAAGAGAGAGGAAGTGCGAGAGAGTGTAATTGAAGATAAACAAGACAGCATAGGAGACAAGTTGAGACAAAAAGGAGGAGGAGGAATAGGAAGAGTGGGAGGAGGAGGATCAGGAGGAGGAGGAGGATCAGGAGGGGGAGGAGGAGGATCAGGAGGGGGAAGAGGAGGATCAGGAGGAGGAGGATCAGGAGGATGAGGAGGAGGAGGATCAGGAGGATGAGGAGGAGGAGGATCAGGAGGATGAGGAGGAGGAGGAGGATCAGGAGGATGAGGAGGAGGATCAGGAGGAGGAGGAGGAGGATCAGGAGGGGGAGGAGGATCAGGAGGTGGAGGAGGATCAGGAGGAGGAGGAGGAGGAGGAGGAGAAGAAGAAAGACGATGGTGAAGTAAGGATAAAGAAGAATGTTCTGAGGGGAGTGAGAAGAAAGAAAGGGGATGAAAGACGTACAAAGAAGTAGAATCTGTAGGAAATGGAGGAAGAAGAGATGGGATAAGAGAAAGGGAAGAAAATCGAGGAGGGGTAGAAGGAAGATGAGAAACTGAAGTTCGATGAGGAAAAGGAAGCAAATGACGAGGGAAAAAAGAACGAGGGAAAGAAAAAGCTTTTAACGTGTCAATAAAAATCAAAGTTACCGGGGAAAAAAAATAAGTGAGAACAAAATCCCTCTTACAGCATCTTCATTCAAATATTCGAGCAATTTAAGTCAAAAATCCCTTCGCCCATTCATTACCGTACGGGAAATAGAAAGGGAGAGGGAGAAAATTGAGTTCTTCGGAGGGAAATTTGATCAAAATTTTAAGTATGGTAAAATGTTTTTTCTTCGCCTCCCTCAGTGAGCTGTCAAGTGGGATAAAAGCGCCAGAATTTACAGTTTACTCTCTGTTAGAAACAGGAGGTGTTAATACCTACTCTTGTGCCCATGTATTTTAGTAGAACGCACGGTGTATTAACTGGTATTATGAAGTACTTATTTATGGCCTAGGACGCCTAGGTCTACATTGTAGACCTAGGCGTGTAGACTCTACAATGTAGACTCTATACCATTGGTTCCCAACCTGGGGGTATTTACCCCCCGAGGGGTAAAATACACTTTTTCGAGGGGTAAAAAGAACTAAGCGCTAAGTGAAAAAAAAAAAAAAAAAAAAAAAATAAAGTATAGAAAAAAAGAGATGGATGAATGAAATTCTATGGTGACGATGTGAACGACCCTTAAAAACCTCGATATAAAACCCTGAGATGTGTCACTATTGTGCTTTTTGTTCTAACTCAACTCTCTTGCTCTGTATAAATTTATAAATATTTCAAATTATACCTACTGACCATAGTCAATTCTATGTACCTATTGTTTCTCTCCATGCTATACAGTAGACTCTTGTGCCCATGTATTAACAGAACGCACGTGTATGAAGTACTAGGTAATTATGACAGAGTATGAATGACTAATTGATCCTAGAAGCGCATATTACTATCAATGTCATGTATCTGGCGGAACTGTATTCTTATACAACGACGATTTCATGTGGCGAAACGATGCTTTTTCTAAGTCAGGAACAGAGGTTTTGTTAGCCAGCTAGGCAGCTAACCATTTCATTATCTGCTCATCTTGTCTTTTTATCAGGTATACTCGTACTACTAACTAGGTATTTATTACACGTACTCAAAACCTCATCAAATTGTCATTACGAAGTATTACAGAAGATATAACTATTGAAGTATCTAAGGTAATAGGTAGAGATATCAGCATTATCAGCTAAGACGGGTTTCAGTGACTTAATAAGAAAGTAATTTGTAAACTAGATCTGTGGATAAGAAACAAGATTGATTAAGGATTTCCCTTCCCACCATGTTCTTCTCCTTTGCTCTGTTTCCTTCTCCTTTCTTTCCCTCTGTTTTCTTTCTTTTCCTTTCCCTCTTAATATACACGACATCGCCTTGATGTCATTTATTTCTTCATTTCTCTTCTCGAAATCTTCCTTATCATTTTCTTATTTGTCGTGTTTTTCTACCTTCATCTTCTACCTTTCTACCTTCATCTTCTTTTTTCTTCCTCACTTCTTCTCGAACTTTCTTTTTAACAGTTCTACGTGTTTCTTCTTCTTTACCTTCTGAAACCGTCTTTAACCTTTTCTTCTTTTCCTTCTTCTTCTTCTTCTTCTTTTCCTTCTACTTCTCAGTTCTTAACCTTGTTCAGTTCAGTTCTTCCTCCTCCTCTTCTTAGATTTATATTGGACCCCCCAAACAAGGTGACTCTTTAATTTCAAGGTGGGTGGTTTAAGTCTGAAATTCTTCTACTTCCATTCTTACTTTTCTTCTTCTTCTTCTTCTTCTTCTTCTTCTTTATTCTCTTCTCTAACAATATATTTTGCAGTTTTTACTCCTTCACTTATAACTTCTGTTCTTGAATCCTTTTCAATCTCTTCTCCTTCTCTTTCTCGCCCACTCTCTTTTTTTCTCTCTCAGTCGCTCACTCCTTTGATTTCTCTCTTTCAATATTTTTCTCTTTTCTCTTTCATTCCCTCCTACACTTACTTCTCTTTCTTCTTCCCTATTTTATTCTCAATCCTTTCTGTTTTCTCCTCTATCTTATGAATGTTCATTTCACTCCCTCGTACAAATCCCTTTGCTTTTTGCTTTATTACGGTTTTCGTTCTTCTCAGAATGGTTTGTGATTTATCTCGGGTGTCAGTATTCGTTCTGTTATTAGATTTAAGTGCCCTGGGTGTTGTGGTTTCACTCGAAATGAGTACTTGGATTTCCCTCTTTTCCTCTCTCTTTCTCCCTCTCTTCTCTCTCTCTCTCTTCCTCTACTCTCTTTCAAGTTCTCTCTCTCTCTTCCACTTTCTCATTTTCTCTCTCTGTTTCTCTTCCACCTCTCATTCTCTCTTTCTATTTCCCCCTCTCCTTTCTGTTTTCCTCCTCTGTTTTTTCTTCCTATACGGATACGGAATAGAAAAGTATATTTTTCTTGCAATTATTTCTCTCTCGCTCTCTCTATTTTGTTTTCTCTCTCTCATCACTCAATGATTTTCTCTCTTTCTGAACCTCCGCCAAGGTGCACTTTTTCATTTTCTGATGAAAGTTTTCTCGAATTACTAACCTTGCTTTCAGTAAATTTTTAAAAACAATACCGCCAGCCTAGTTTTAGTTTCGTTGGTAGCTCGGAACAGCTGACTTTCTCCTATCCTGTCTTCTTTCTTACCTCTGTATCGGAACCACCAATTTCATGGATGTGTTGATATTCTGAGAGCCACAAAATTGTGAAGAGGCCATTCCATTCAACAAAACCTTCTTCTTCCTTTCATTTTACCTACTTATGATTCATGTCCTCTCTTCCTCTCACTCCTCTTCCTTCTTTCCTTCACTATCCCAAACCTCTTCCTCCTTCTCTCTTCACCTCCACCTCTATCCTGATGGCATTTACTCAAAGTCACATAAACCAGGGGATAAATAAAAATCAAAATTAAGGGGAGGGAAGTTTGGGGAAGAGACAAAGAAGAGAAGAGGCCAAGAGGAGGGAGGGTAAGAGAGGAGAGAGAAGAGAAGAGTGGAAGATAAAGAATTTAGGATTTGTCCTCCTCCAGCCCTCCCTGTTTGGAGAGATAGAAAGCAGAATGAACCCAATTTTTTTCCTCCCTCCCCCTCCCTATGAGGTATTATCCGTATTTCATTTCCCATGAAGAACAGTGGACGTAAGGGGCGGCCCATTATTATTATTTTTAACGCGACAGTTTTGCATTTTGCTGATGGTCGGTTTTTTTTTCGATTTTGGTGAAATTTGGGAATTTTTTTTTTCTGAACGAGCTCCAGCTATAAAGCCATAAAGCTGATGTCTACCAACACAAATTCGATGGCCGTCGCGTCGATCGACCAGATGAATCTATGTTGTCGAGCCAGTGTGGACGGTTTCAGTTATCGATCGACTCTGTGTGGACAGTATAGTAGAGGACACAGCTTGGGGTGTTCATAGTCAACATGTAGGTATTCATATAAAGTTATAATTTATAATGTAAACCCCTACCCCAAGAAATGTCGAAATACAAATCAAATCATCAATTCTTTGTGGGACTTTCCAGTCCTAGGTATCTCAGCAGGATAAAAGAGTATATCCTATTCTACTTATTCTATTTCACTTGTTTTGACCATTGGGCGTAAGTATTACCATTTTCCGATCAGGGGGTTTTTTCCCCCAGTCAGCAACAATATTGTCCTCTTCCAAAATAAATAAATTCATGCCGTCCTATGATAGAAAAATCTGTTCAATGAATATTTCATCATGCACTACATTTCGGTGGAGGGGGAAGAAATCATGGGAGGGGGAGGGAGAGAGAGGAAGACAGAGGAGGGAGGGATGATGGAGGGAGAGAGAGTGAGAGAAAGGACAGAGGGAGAGGGAAGAGGAGAGAGAGAGAGAGCGAAGGACACAGAGGAGGGAGGGAGAGCAAGAGAGAGAAACAGAAGCAAAGATGTGGAAGGAGAAAGAGAGAGATCGAGGGAGAGAGGAGGGAGGGGAAGATAGGTGGAGAGGGTGAAAGAGAAAGGGAAGGAGGGGGGAGGGAGAGAGAGAGAGAAGAACTATAATATTATATGTAGAGAAGGTGCTCAAAGTGGATTTTTTTAAGTGGCTTATTTCGATCAGGATACAAAATATCTCTCTCTCTCTCTCTTCCGGATTTGAACTCTAAAAAAAAAAAAAAACATTCCCGACGATCAAATACACAATGAAAATCCAATCAGACTAAAACACAATGGAAGCGAGGTAGGTATGGGAAGGCTTTCGGAGAAAATGATTGAAAAAGTAAATAAAAGAAATATCGATACCTCGTTGGAGAAACAAAACCCGAGCGAATCTAAAAACAATGTCAAAAAGAAATTACAATAAGAGCAGACGAATGTAGAAGGGAAGTGGGAAAGTTAGGAACAATACGTCAAATAATACGCCCCACCCTAAGAGCTATAGATATAGGTATTGGAAAGCCATTTGGAAAAAGACTTTTCTCGTTCCTCTTTTGGAGAAAAAGGGAAATGATTTGGCAGGTAATTTTGTTTTCTAAATAAAGCAAGAATGAGAGTGTACCATGATACAAGTAGATATCTCACACTTAAAACCTACGTACATATACACAGAATGGAGACAAAATACAATATTGTACCGTCCGCGTCCGTACACACAGGTGTAAGGACCGTCTGTTGTCTATACAGGGTGTATGGTAAGTATGCTGTGAATACAGTGTGGAATTGCCGATGGTCCCCACGCTGTCTTTGAGGGGCTTCCTGTCTAAAATATCGAGCATCCTCCCGTCTTGGTGCCGGCGTCCGTCAATCCAGTATTGAAGCAAGGGGCCCCCTCAGACAAAACCTTGCAGGGGGCCTTAAAAAAAGCAAGTAGGTATGCCACTGCGTAGAAGTAGTTAGAACCTACCTACTCATAGCACAAGTAGGTAATATTGTGAGATGTGAGTAGGTAGAAGAACATTAGAAGCTTTTAAAATGTTTGCATTCGACTCGAAAGAAAACACATCTTGTATTCGTATGCTATTTGCTATACCACACGTGAATTTGAAACAATATAGCCAATCTGCAAACCGTGTAGGCAGTCTTATACAGCAACCTACATAACCCTTAACACGCGGGGAAGGTGCTAAAGAAGAAGAAGAAGAGGAGAAGGAGGAGGAGGAGGAGTATAGGGGGAGGAAGAAGAAGAAGAATAAACGAACAAAAAGGAAGTAACAAGACCAATGAAAAACGAAATAGTGTGGATCATCAGAAAGAAAACAGGAAATAGTGACGCAAAAGTGGACAAGTGGACTAGTTTTATGTCGAGAGAAGAGATAAGAACGAAGATATAAGCAAGTTACTAAGTAGGGAAATCATTAAACCCAATATCAGAAGAATGAAAATATTCATCCAACACGAGGAGCAATTGAAAAGGAAATTGCAAGAGTATTTCCTCATTGATAGTGAAATCTAAAACCCTTAACACACGGGGCTAAAGAAGAAGAAGAGGAGGAGAAGGAGGAGGAGGAGTAGGGGGAGGAAGAAGAAGAATAAACGAACAAAAAGGAAGTAACAAGACCAATGAAAAACGAAATAGTGTGGATCATCAGAAAGAAAACAGGAAATACATAGGTATTGGAAAGCCATTTGGAAAAAGACTTTTCTCGTTCCTCTTTTGGAGAAAAAGGGAAATGATTTGGCAGGTAATTTTGTTTTCTAAATAAAGCAAGAATGAGAGTGTACCATGAATACCATGATACAAGTAGGTATCTCACACTTAACCTACGTATGCACAGAAAGGAGACAAAATACAATATTGTACCGTCCGCGTCCGTACACACAGGTGTAAAGATCTTCCGCTGTCTATACAGGGTGTATGGTAAGTATACTGTGAATACAGTGTGGAATTGCCGATGGTCCCCACGCTGTTTTTGAGGGGCTTCCTGTCTAAAATATCGAGCATCCTCCCGTCTTGGTGCCGGCGTCGGTCAATCCAGTATTGAAGCAAGGGGCCCCCTCAGACAAAACCTTGCAGGGGGCCCTAAAAAAAGCAAGTAGGTATGCCACTGCGTACAAGTAGTTAGAACCTACTCATATCACAAGTAGGTAATATTGTGAGATGTGGTGAGTAGGTAGAAGAACATTAGAACATTTTAAAATGTTTGCATTCGACTCGAAAGAAAACACATCTTGTATTCGTATGCTATTTGCTATACCACACGTGGATTTGAAACAATATAGCCAATCTGCAAACCGTGTAGGCAGTCTTATACAGCAACCTACATAACCCTTAACACGCGGGAAAGGTGCTAAAGAAGAAGAAGAAGAAGAAGAAGAAGAAGAAGAAGAAGAGGAGAAGGAGGAGGAGTATAGGGGGAGGAAGAAGAAGAATAAACGAACAAAAAGGAAGTAACAAGACCAATGGAAAACGAAATAACGTGGATCATCAGAGAGAAAACAGGAAATAGTGCCTCAAAAGTGGACAAGTGGACTAGTTTTATGTCGAGAGAAGAGATAAGAACGAAGATATAAGCAAGTTACTACGTAGGAAAATCATTAAACCCGCGATATCAGAAGAATGAAAATATTCATCCAACACGAGGAGCAATTGAAAAGGAAATTGCAAGAGTATTTCCTCATTGATAGTGAAATCTAGGACAAAAGACGAACAGAACAAAGCAGAACTGTGTAGCAAAACATCCACCAATTATCAGAAAAGTACAAGAGGATTTTAGAGATTTTATTAATTAGTGAAGTGAATTAATTAATGAAAAAATTTGTCTTCATTAGAGTGAGTGAGTGTTTGAGGGGATTTTCTTTTCATTAGATTTTCAACTTTGAACGACCGATGAATTGTTCACTATTTGACAGTTCAGTTTTTTAGCCTTGTGGCATGTGGCCGCAACTGCATTTTGAGATCAAAGGTTGTCCAATTGGATCAAGTAATTTGATTGGTTGATTTTAGACCCAACTTAAAATTAAGCAATCAGATTGGAGATTTCATCACTCGTAATAATAAAGGAAGGACGGGCTAAAAAGGGAGGAACAGGAAGAGAGAAATTCGAGAAAAAAAAAAGATTGGCTAAAACTGCTTCTCAATTCAGGGCTATCACAGGGTGTAAGGGGTTTATACAGCTCCTCTCGGCCAGAGGGATCCGATTGACCCGAATCAGAGCTAGCATTTGCCCCCACCCTCAAAAAAAAAGGAAAATTAAGGAGCGCGGCAGCGCTCCGCCCCGCCAAGTCAAGAAAGTTTGATTAACATATACTTACGGGTACTCACATCTAGTAGTATTCTTTAAGCGAAAATTTGATGTGATATTGTTATGAGAAGAGGTCCATTATGGAATCAGCCAGCATTTGCCGCCACCCTCAAAAAAAGGAAAATTAAGGAGCGCGGCAGCGCTCCGCCCCGCCAAGTCAAGAAAGTTTGATTAACAATATTAACATATACTTACGGGTACTCACATCTAGTAGTATTCTTTAAGCGAAAATTTGATGTGATATTGTTATGAGAAGAGGTCCATTATTAGAGCCCCGGGCAGGGGCCGACCCTGGGCAAGGGCCGACCCTGTCTCCATCTCACGAACTCGAGCAAAAGTTTGTCTTTTTTATTAAAAAGTTTCATCTTTTTTCTTCTTCTTCTCCTCTATTTGTTCATTCCTAATGTACGATGAGAAACTCAAAGTAGACAAAGTACACCGGAAAAGTAAAGGAAGAACTAAATGAAAAACTAGGAAAAGAGGAAGAAGAAGGAAGGAAAAGAAACAAGAAATGTCATTATAATAAATCCAGAAGAAAGAAACACAAGAAGAAGAAGAAGAAGAAGAAGAAGGGGAGAAGAAGAAACTATGAAGAAAAAAACACTAAAGCAAAGTAAATTAAGACCGAGAGAGGGAGGGAGGGAAAAAAAGCCAATTAAAAAGAGATGAAACGGATAAGAGAAGAATGGGGAAAGATGAAGTACGGGTATGCAATATGGCCAGAAGATAGAAATGATGATGAGCGTGAGAACATGGAAGCTAGAACAGAAGGAGGAAAGTATAGAAAAAAGGATAAGAGACAGAACAGAAGGAAAAGTAGAGTCAGAACAGAATAGAAAGTATTTTCAGAACAGAAAATAGAAGGGACAGAAATCGGAACACTATGACAGTACGATCCATCGATCGACACCCCTTAAAACACGTCCACAATCCGCCAAAATCCTTGGATGTTACCAAATTGTCCAAATTTATTCCATACAAGTACATCAATCGACTCCAGTCTATAGGTCTACTACTAATAGTTGGCATCCGGAGGGGGGTCACCGATCCCATCTGGGCAATTGCATGCTGCTGCCATTTCCCGCCCCAGTGGACCAGTGCCCTCATCAGGGCGAGTCAGGTTAATGTGAAAAGGCGGGCAGCTTGTCGCCAACAAAAACAAATAGATTCGTTTTTACCAAAAGGGGTTTTAATATTTTTTTCTGGCCTACAGCTAAGGAAAAAATAAATCCCCGAAGGGAGGGAGGCGAGCCCCCTTGCCTCCCCTCTAAATACGGCCCTGATGGCTTTTAAGTAATTAATTCGGGCCGAAAATTGAAACTACTTTCTGACCCTTGTGTGCTTCGTATTCATAATTTCAAATAGATTCGTTTTTACCAAAAGGGTTTTTAATATTTTTTTCTGGCCTACAGCTAAGGTAAAAATAAATACCCGAAGGGAGGGAGTCGCCCCCTTGCCTCCCCCCTTAATACGGCCCTGATGGCTTTTAAGTAATTAATTCGGGCCGAAAATTGAAACTACTTTCTGACCCTTGTGTGCTTCGTATTCATAATTTATGTTTGGGAAAAAAGTTGTTTTTTTATCCCCACCCAAAAAAGTTTCTTCTTCCCCCACCTTACCATAAAACGGTAACGTAGTTTCCCTTACCCCACCTTACCCTACTATAGGTTTAGGAAAATGACAGGGAGAGAAGTAGAAAAAAGTTGTTTTTTTTATCCCCACCCAAAAAAAGTTTCTTCTTTCCCCACCTTACCATAAAACGGTAACGTAGTTTCCCTTACCCCACCTTACCCTACTATAGGTTTAGGAAAATGACAGGGAGAGAAGTAGAGAGAGAGAGAGAGAGAGAGAGAGGGGGTGAGGAATGACGTAAAGGTGAGAGGGAAACAGAAGGGAGGAAGAGAGAGAGAGAGACAGGAAGGGACATAGAGGGAGGAAGGAAGGAAAGCGAAAGAGAAGGAAGAGGGATAGGAGAGAGAGAGAGAGAAAGGGAGAGAGGAAGGGCGAGTATAAGGAGAGAATAGGAGGAAAATAGAGGGAAAGAGAAGGAAGACAAGTTTAATTTGTAGATGGACAAATGGACGGAAGGAGAGGGAGAAAGGAGAGAAAGGGATAAAGAAAGAGGAGAAGGACATGAGGGAAAGAGAGGGGGAGCAAGAGGGAGAAAGAGAAAGTTCAGACAACTTTTATTTTTTAGAGTGAGAGGGAAACAGAAGGGAGGAAGAGAGAGAGAGAGACAGGAAGGGACAAAGAGGGAGGAAGGAAGGAAAGCGAAAGAGAAGGAAGAGGGATAAGAGAGAGAGAGAGAGAGAGAGAGAGAGAGAAAGTATAAAGAGAGAAAAGGAGGAAAATAGAGAGAAAGAGAAGGAAGACAAGTTTAATTTGTAGATGGACAAATGGACGGAAGGAGAGGGAGAAGGGAGAGAAAAGGATAAAGAAAGAGGAGAAGGACATGAGGGAAAGAGAGGGGGAGCAAGAGGGAGAAAGAGAAAGTTCAGACAACTTTTATTTTTTAGAGAAGAGAGAGAGAGAGACAGGAAGGGACATAGAGGGAGGGAGGAAGGAAAGCGAAAGGGAAGGAAGAGGGATAGGAGAGAGAGAGAAAGGGAGAGAGGAAGGGAGAACATAAAGAGAGAAAAGGAGGAAAATAGAGAGAAAGAGAAGGAAGACAAGTTTAATTTGTAGATGCACAAATGGACGGAAGGAGAGGGAAAAGGGAGAGAAAAGGATAAAGAAGAGGAGAAGGACATGAGGGAAAGAGAGGGGGAGCAAGAGGGAGAAAGAGAAAGTTCAGACAACTTTTATTTTTTAGATACATACATATGAAGACACACACACACACACACACACACACACACACACACACACACACACACACACACAGAGAGAGAGAGAGAGAGAGAGAGAGAGAGAGAGAGAGGAATAGAAGTTGTTATTCCCATGAGACGGGGAAAAAATTTGCTTCGGCGAAAAAAAAATTAAATAATTTGACCCAAAAAAGTTTAAAAATAATGTAAAAACGAACGAGATGAAAATTAACCGTGCATAAAAAATCATAAATATCGTACAGGTAGTTAGGAATAGGAAGGAATAGAGGTACTAGATAGGTAGGCTTGCCAAATATCCAAAATGTCGATTCGGGACGCGAATCCGCGAACATAATTGCCAAATCCGCGAACATAATCGCAATCAGGAAACACTAAACACTAAACGAGGTACACTGAACACAGAAGACTAGAGGAGATCACAGAAAGAGGGTATTAGGTATAAGGTTAAAACTATATATGAAAATATGAAAAATATGAATATGAAATGAAAAGAAAAATATGAAAAAAGAAAAAAAGCTGAAACCCTCCAAGAGATTATTATTATTATTATTATTATTATTTTCAAGAACAGCCTCGTCAGCTTGGAGGGTAGCACGTCAAAATCCGCGAAAAAAATCGCGAAATCCGCGAACATAATCGCGAAATCCGCGAACATAATCGCAAAATCCGCGAACATAATCGCCAAATCCGCTAACATAATCGCCAAATCCGCGAACATAATCGGGAAATCCGCGAACATAATCGCCAAATCCGCGAACATAATCGCCAAATCCGCGAACATAATCGCAAAATCCGCGAACAAAATCACGAAATCCGCGAACATAATCGCGAAATCCGCGAACATAATCGCAAAATCCGCGAACATAATCGCCAAATCCGCTAACATAATCGCGAAGGCTCGGAAGAGTAGAGGCTGTTGTTTTCCATTAGAACAACTTCTAGATTGGCTTTTAAAAAGTTTCGTAAGGAAAATAGAAAATGAAGAAGAATAAGAAAGTGGAGGAAGGAGGGGGGGAGGAAGAGAAGTGGGTAAAGTAGAAGATGATTTGCAAACAATAAGGAAAAGAAAACACGAAGGAGACGGGGGAGAGATAGCAAGACAGAACGAAGAAGAAGAAGAAGAAGAAGAAGAAGAAGAAGAAGAAGAAGAAAAAAAATCAAGGAACAAGCTGGGCCCAGGTCCCTCCGGGAATTATTTAGCCCGTAGTTTATTCGATCGTGATTAGAGAAAATCAGTACTTTTGTACCTACCTAATTTGTTTAATATTCAGTTCATTATCATTCTTGATTATTTGATTCTTTGATTTTACTGTCATGTAATGATTTAAAATCAAGACTAGAGCCCATTCTCCCTTTATTCCCAATATAATGTTTAAGTCACCCATCCATTTATTGGCCTTGCTCGGCGTAGCTTAACATAGGTGACGCTAAAACCGGTCTTAAATATTAACGACTGAAGTTTTATCTACAACTTTCTCGCTTTGAGTTCATAGGTCGTCGCGACATATTTCAAGATCAGAGGTCATTTGTGTGAGAAAATGTGAAAAAAATCCCCCAAAGGTTTTTTGGCTTTATGGTTCCTGGACAAAATTTGCACCACCACTTTCGTGTTTCTGGTAAAAAGACCTTTAATTTGATAGGTATATAGGTCGACCAGGTTTGGATAAGTTTGGACCAGGTTTGGATATAATAAGTCCTTCTATGGGGACAGACAGAGTGACAGACTGACGACACCGAAGCGAATACAATAGCCCGTCCACTATACCTTTTTTAGTCCGTTCTTTTATTACTATCGTAATAATAAAGGAAGGACGGGCTAAAAAGGAGAAGGAGGAGGAAGAGAAATAGAAAACAGAGAGGATGAAGTATAAGAAAATTGACAAGGAAAATAATAGGTAAGTAGGGTAAAAGAATAAGAATAAGAAGTAGACGAAAGGGACGAAATAAACGTACCAGGTATACTGTTAAATGAAGAAGACGAAGAAGAGCAAAAGAAGGAAGAGAAACTGGGAGACTAAAGAGGACGAGATAGGAAAGAAGAGAAGACGAAAGGAAAGAAACGAAGGAGAGCAGGAAAAAGTTAGAATAACAAAGGGAAGTAGATAAGGAATATGAGGATGACTTAGAAATGAAATAAGGTTTAGGAAAACTCGAGAGACAGAAGTCAGAGAACTGGAGTTTAATGAAATGAACTGACGAATGTTCAGACTAGGGTGCACAAAAACAGAGAGAAAACTTTCGTCAACAAAAGTTAATGTAGCTTAACACAGGTAACGCTAAAACCGGTCTTAAATTAACGACTGAAGTGTTATCTAAAACTCTCTCGCTTTGAGTTCATAGGTCGCCGCGACAAATTTCAAGATCAGAGGTCATTTGTGTGAGAAAATGTGAAAAAAATCCCCCAAAGGTATTTTGGCTTTATGGTTCTCTGGACAAAATTTGCACCACCACTTTCGTGTTTCTGGTAAAAAGACCTTTAATTTGATAGGTATATAGGTCGACCAGGTTTGGATAAGTTTGGACCAGGTTTGGATATAATAAGTCCTTCTATGGGGACAGAGTGACAGACTGTCGACACCGAAACGAATACAATAGCCCGTCCACTATACCTTTTTTAGTCCGTTCTTTTATTACTATCGTAATAATAAAGGAAGGACGGGCTAAAAAGGAGAAGGAGGAGGAAGAGAAATAGAAAACAGAGAGGATGAAGTATAAGAAAATTGACAAGGAAAATAATAGGTGAGTATTAGGGTAAAAGAATAAGTATAGGAAGTAGACGAAAGGGACGAAATAAACGTACCAGGTAATATACTGTCAAATGAAGAAGACGAAGAAGAGCAAAAGGAAGAGAAACTGGGAGACTAAAGAGGACGAGATAGGAAAGAAGAGAAGACGAATAAAAGAATATACTGTTAAATGAAGAAGACGAAGAAGAGCAAAAGGAAGAGAAACTGGGAGACTAAAGAGGACGAGATAGGAAAGAAGAGAAGACGAATAAAAGAAAATAAAAGAACACGAAAGGAGAGCAGGAGAAAGTTAGAATAACATAGGGAACTAGATAAGGAATATAAGGATGACTTAGAAATGAAATAAGGTTTAGGAAAACTCGAGAGACAGAAGTCGGAGAACTGGAGTTTAATGAAATGAACTGACGAATGTTCAGACTAGGGTGCACAAAAACAGAGAGAAAACTTTCGTCAACAAAAGTTAATTAGAGAAAAGTTGGAAGTTACCTTCTTACCCTAGAAGTTTGCCCTATTGTTGCCCTGGAACTTAATCCTATTGCTACCCTAGAAGTTTACCTTATTTCTACCCTAGAACTTTATACCCTATTTTATACGGTTAGCCTAAGTGATAACGCACTTGCTTGCCATGCAGAAGCTCCCTGGTTCGAATGCCACCATCAACAACAAAAAAGTAGGTACTCGTATTTCGATTGCAAATAATATTTCAACGGGTTACTTTCTGTTGTCTCACACGAGCACCTAAATGGGAAGTATTGTGTCTCTTCTCGCCCATGTGATGAGAGGCGTACTACGGGATGGACATGCTAGGATCATAGGGGTATTTTTTCTCTGTTCCACAGTTCATTGAACCCAGGTTGTAATGTAAACCATGAAGTTTTACTCTCCAAATAACAGATAATAACTATGTAGTAAATATGATATAGATAGGAATTGCATAAAAGTTTAAAAACATAGGATACAACTGATGTTCTGAAATGGGGAGAGAGAGAGAGATTTTTTTACACCCAAACGAATGAGTTAGTAAGAGAGAAAAGGAGGAAGAGAGGGCAAGAGAAAGAGAAAGAAAGGAGGGAGGTTTCTAACCTTTTTCAATATTTTCCTATAACATTGTCGTGTGGTTATAGTGGTCTCTTTCTTTTCTGTCTCCCTTTCTCTCTCTCCTTTTCTTTCTCTCTCTCTCACTTTATTTCTTTTTTTGTCTCTCTCCGTTTTTAGTCCGTCCTTCCTTTATTATTACAATAGTAATAAAAAGGTATAAGGGACGGACTATTGTATTCGCCTCGGTGTCGTAGTACTCGTATTTCGATTGCAAATATTTCAACGGGTTACTCTCTGTTGTCTCACACGAGCACCTAAATGGGAAGTATTGTGTCTCTTCTCGCCCATCTGATGAGAGGCATACTACGGGATGGACATGCTAGGATCGTAGGGGTATTTTTTCTCTGTTCCACAGTTCATTGAACCCAGGTTGTAATGTAAACCATGAAGTTTTACTCTCCAAATAACAGATAATAACTATGTAGTAAATATGGTATAGATAGGAATTGCATAAAAGTTTAAAAACATAGGATACAACTGATGTTCTGAAATGGGGAGAGAGAGAGAGAGAGAGATTTTTTTACACCCAAACGAATGAGTTAGTAAGAGAGAAAAGGAGGAAGAGAGGGCAAGAGAAAGAGAAAGAAAGGAGGGAGGTTTCTAACCTTTTTCAATATTTTCCTAACATTGTCGTGTGGTTATAGTGGTCTCTTTCTTTTCTGTCTCCCTTTCTCTCTCTCACTTTATTTCTTTTTTTGTCTCTCTCCCTTTTTCTCTTTCTCTTCTCCTCCTTCTCCTACTCTTCCTCCTTCTTAATTTTTTCCCTCCTCTTTTTGCTCTTTACCCTCTAGCTCTTCATTTTTCTCCTCCTCTTTTTATGGCCAAAACACCGCTTCCTCTTAATACTCTCCTTCTCCTCTACCTTCTTTTCCTCCTCCTCTTCCTTTTTCTCCTCCTCCTAAACCTGTTTCTCTTCCCCGCCCCTCCCCCTCTTTCCCTCTGGTTATCATATAAAGGAAGGTATCTCCATATAAAAGGTCGGATGTGAGGTATTATATATTATGGTGTGCAACTTTCCGTTTTTCCCTACATCATGTTTCTCCCCCTCTTTCCCTCTGGTTATCATGTAAAGGAAGGTATCTCCATATAAAAGGTCGGATGTGAGGTATTATATATTATGGTGTGCAACTTTCCGTTTTTCCCTACATCATGTTTTCTCATAGGACGGTCATAAAAAGTCCTACACCGATAATTTAATTAAGGAGCGCGGTAGCGCTCCGCCCCGCCAAGTCAAGAAAGTTTGACCGCGCTACTAGAGATATTATACGATATTTATTTTATTTTAAACTTTATTTTATACCAGTACCTAGATACATATTACATAATATATATTTGCTTTAGTTTATTTATCTTCTGTTTATTTCTTATGTTCCATATTTTTGGTCCTCCGATCAGAAAATACCGAGCAAAGTGGCCAATTTTAAAGTCTTCACGACTTTACTTTTTTCTGGTCTTTTGATCTCTATTTTCTGTGCACCTTGGGGCCCTCTGTGTCCCATTTTTTTTTTTTGAGCAAGGCACAAAATGTGTTTCGTACCAAAACACGCTCAGGCCGTTGCGTGTGTAGCGGAAAAAGTTTGGGCCCTAGGTATGTGGCTTCCGGAGCGTGAGTGGCTGATGGCCTCACCTTTTTTTTTCCCCCTTTCTTTACAGAATAAAATAATTGTCCCTTATGTCGGACAACCAGCAGAACATAGAAGAGCCACCACCATCGTCATCAAAAGAGGACAACTCAAACAAAAAACAATATACCTACGCCTACGTATACCTACTACCTACAGTATTTACCTATCCAAGTAGGAAGTAGACACGAGTACTTTCAAGTTTTCTTTCAGAGGAGAAACATATTGTGTGGATTTTAAGGCTGATACACACGTTACGATTTCTTCGTGCAATCAAAATGATTTTAACCAGTGTGAAATGGGAATAATTTCACG
Organism: Diaphorina citri; assembly: GCF_000475195.1. Classification (NCBI taxonomy): domain Eukaryota; kingdom Metazoa; phylum Arthropoda; class Insecta; order Hemiptera; family Psyllidae; genus Diaphorina; species Diaphorina citri. Next base: position 147,814 of record NW_007377725.1, read on the forward strand.
AATTCCCTGGTCAATTTAGGCATTATATAGAATACCTAGGTAGGTATTCTATAGAATGTCGGAATATACAATAATACAATAGAATACCGGTACACACAAATATAAAATAAGTATAAATTGTTTTTGAGGACGGTGGATGTGGATTAGATAGTAGGTATCTTTTGGACATCCCAATGGGCCAGAGGATATGGTGGGCTCCACAGTTGGAAGTATACTTAAAGTAGGTACGTAATAGATGCCACATAAGTACTGCCTAACTGCCTTCACGTACTTTCATTATAAATAATATGTATGTAAACCTTGTTGTAAAAAAAAAGATTTTTTTTTCGACTGAAAATAACAGAAAATCAACTGTACTGTCCTGATAACACCTATTACCCATTATGTTTTCTCAGTAGGTACTTCCCCTGGGTTTACTTACTGCTGATTTAGATTTTCCCAGAGTGAGCAATGAGATGGTTAGGTATGGAATTAATTAACAGGGAAGAGAGAGAGAGATGCAAATATAAAGTAAAAGATTTCCGTGATTCTCCCCCTCTCTCTCTCTCCTTTGAAAAAGAGATCGGGACAGAGACAGAGATAAAGAGGAAGAGAGGGAGGGAAGGAGAAAGGGGGAGAGAGAAAGAGAGAGAGAGAAAGCTCTCGTGCAGTATGGTAGTTAAAAGTTACTTTATTTGCTCAATTAATTAGACTCGAGTACAGAATACATAGAAACATAACTTATACATATATAGGTATACAATTATGTATATTAATGTATAGCAGTGGCGTATAACCCTACAAAGTCAGCTCCAATGGCGTAGGGGTCAAGAAATTTGTATTATGCAAAAGATTGATTCCGTGACTGGCTGTTGCGGGGCCCACTCAGCCTCGTGAGGAAAATGAGTAGCTATGACATATAAATGCGCATAGCAAGAGGAGAGAAAAGTAGAGAGAGAGAGGGAGAGAGGAAAGAAAAGTAGAGAGAGAGAGAGAGAGAGAAAAAAGAGAGCAAGAAATATTTAGAGAGGATGATGATGAAAAATTCTGAAAATGGCTTCTTTTTCGCGAATCGCTTCTATTTTTGTTCTGTTCGTGTTGTTCTTATAACGCTTCATTCAAAAATCTTATTATGTATATTGTATATCCTAAGTTATTTTAACGAATTCTCTCTCCCTCCCACCCTCTCTCTTTCTCTCTCTCCCTTCCTTTCTTTCTCTCTCCCTCATCCTCTCTCCAAATCTCTTTCTCCTATTCTCTTTCACTCATTATTCTCTCTCCCATTACTCCTTTCTTCTTTTTCCTTCTCCATAATTTCACCCTTTCTTATATGCTCTTTTCAATCTTTGTTTTTTCCTCTTTATTTTTAACCCTAGGTACCTCTTCATTCCCCTTCTTCTTTTTCTTTTTCATCGTCTTATTCATCTTCCTCTTCTTGTTGTTATTTTCCTCCTCCTCCTCCAACCTTCCTCTCTTCCATTTTTGCCTCTGTTTTGATACGAAATTGAATTTCGCCTTTTCCTCTTACTACTACTAAGAAGAAAAAGAGGCAAGGGAAAGGAATACGGAGAGAGGGAAGGAAGAAGAAAGGGTTAGAGGAAGAACCTCAGAGAGAAGGGAAAGAAATGATGAGAAAAAGAGGGAAAGAAAGGCAGAAGGGAGGGAAAAAATGGCATGTTCTCGATTTAAAATTTAAAATCTCATCATGTGAGAATTTCCCCGGGGACTTAGCCGTCTCCACATGTCCTATAGGGAGGGTGAGGAGGGGAGAGGAAGAGGGGAAAGAAATAAGGGGAAGGGAGAGATCGAGGGGAGAAATCGAGAGGTAGGGAGAAGGGGAAATAATAGAATTTACTTTGATCTAGTGTCGTATGTATCAGGCTACTAGGAATACTAGGTATGTTATTGCGGTAAGATAAGATAGGTACCTACCTACCAGCTTCCGAAAGTTATCGCGAAAAAAACAAACTTCGTAATCGAAAAATCCTCGGATTGAAAAAATGGAAATTGGAACTGACCTCCTTCGTTCATTTACGAGTATGCCGAACTAATAGGATCAAAAAGAATCTATTAACATAGTTTACTGTTGGTATATATGTAGGTAGGTAGGTCCCTGATTTTCAATCATCAAGCCAAATTTTCAAGCCTCCCCTAACCCATTCTTCAAGCTCTATATCCCACCTATTCCTTCTTTTCTTCTTCAAACATCCCCCCACATATCAAGATTACAACCCTCCCCCATATCCAACTTCCCACCCTCATTTCAAAGTTCCCCCCCCTCCCAAATTTCAATCAATCCTACCTATATCAAAGTTAGGGTAGAAGAACACCCCAATAAGCATCATTCAATAGGATAAGGGATAACGAAAGTCGTGTGATGTTCACCTCAGATTTTTCTCCTTCTTTTTCTCTTTTCCTAAAATTTCTACCTCTTTGTAATATTCTCCTTTCTCTCTTTCATTTGCAACTTTTTATTGACAGTTGAAATGTAAGAGAAAAAAAGAGGAAAGATGAAGAGAGATAGGTAGACGGAGAGAGAGAGAGAGACAGAGAGAGAGAGAGAGAAAGAGAGAGAGAGAGAGAGAGAGAGAGAGAGAGAGAGAGAGGTCCATGTGGCAACAGTAGAAGTAAAATAAATAATATACCAGTTTTATCGTTTCATAAAATGACATTAGAATTAAAAAAAAAAAATTAAAAGTTTTGCTTTTGAACTAGTGGAGAAGCGTAATTGATAAGATCAGACCATGGTCCGAACAGGGTTAACCTTTTGCGTACAGAATCAATTTCACCAGAATCGCTCTTACGGTAGGATTCATGTCCTACATGAACCTTAAGCGTTGTTGTTACAGTCGGATGTAAACAAAACATTTTTTTCAAATACGGTAGGATTTATGTGAGACATGAAACCTCCGAAAAGCGATTTGTGGTAGGCTTCATGTCACACATGAAATTGTTCCCTCGCTTTTAATTTATTTTCTTTTTTTTTTCCTAGTTGAGATAGAAACATCTGTTTTTTTTTTGTCTTCTTCGGAAATCTTCGGACTATAATTCCGAATGCTTTTGAATCATAATAAACAAACACCGGCTTTTCAGTCTGCATTTGAAAGGAGCAAAAGATACACAAGTTCCTAGGCACGTCCTACCGTAACGCCTCCTATCTGTAAAAATCAAGCCGACCGTAGCGAGTAAATCTGTAGCTTCATGCTGGACATGAATCCTACCGTATCGCCAGATTTAAGTTATATTTCTCCTACCATAATGGCGGAACCATGATTTCATGTGACACATGAATCTGTCCGCAAAAGGTTAAAGGTCTCCAAAATTTGATGCCACGAGTTGGTAAAGTCACATTTGATGGTTTCAATAAAACCTTTTGTTTAACGGCCAAAAAATAGGTGGTACCCACCATTATCATCAAAGGGGCCATAATGTCACCATTCCCCCTATTAGAAGAGGAAATTATTCAAGATGAAAAATATCTTTAGGTAAGGGAGGTATATATACGTACCTATAGGCACTCAGGATTCAAGAAATCTACAAAGCATGAGAGTGAGAGCACTTCTTATGAACATAAATTTTAATTTTGTATCTCATTTCTTGATTTATGATTTCTTGGAATTATTGGTAGGTACCTACTGATGAGGTCACAGGATGGGTAGGTACTGTAGGGAGGTAGGTAGGGTCAGGTACCTACCTACAAAGTTTGTTTGAAGTAGGTATTAATTTATTTGGCAGTTTGAAGCCGGAAATTTAATTTTCAAGATGGCATTCTTGTTGGAATCTTGCTTTCTTCAATTTATTAGGTCTTTCTTTTGTGTGCCTATTACTGTTTTGGTCTTCTCCTGGAGATTTTTAAATCTTCCTTCTGTGTTCTCTGATAAATTTGTCATCTAGGAATAGGATGGTTTTGTAATCTAGGATTAAAAAAAAAAAAATCTGAAGTTAGGAATCGTATCATCATGAATTTATTATTGTTCAAAAATGTGATTCCGGCCAGGATCGAACTGGCGACCTTCTGCGTGTAAAGCAGACGTGATAACCGCTACACCACGGAACCCGGCGAAAATTATTGGTAGGTAGGTACCTACTGATGAGGTCACAGGATGGGTAGGTACTGTAGGGTAGGGAGGTAGGTAGGTTAGGTTCAGGTACCAATGTACAAAGTTTGTTTGAAGTAGGTAATTTTGATTTTTTTTTTTTACAATCTATGAATTCTATGATATGGAGTTGACCTATTATTAGGATTTTAATTTCAAAATATTAAACCCACATTTTTACCTACATGTTGGCCAAATTGACATTGGAGGTTGGTTCCAAAAAAGTAAAGGCAAAGTTATCTGTATCGAGTCTGGAATAGTACAAAAATGTGATTCCGGCCAGGATCGAACTGGCGACCTTCTGCGTGTAAAGCAGACGTGATAACCGCTACACCACGGAACCCGGCGAAGACGAGGGCCAAATTTTGTTATTTATAAACAACTTCACCCATATGCAATTGATAACAAGTCATACCTGTTTGTGATTAGCTGATTAGACACATAGGTACCTTATACCTACCTATGTTCTACATAATGGAGGAGTTGCAAATGGGTAAAAATTATAAATAAATGGTCGATTCCTATGTAAAAAGTCGGGAAAAATCCAAATCTGAGGTCAAACTATATTCTACATAGTTACATATACCTACATGCCAATAACAAGTTATGCTAATCAAGGCCATTTTGTTATACGTAAACACATATAAGTATGTATATGTAGGTATACAGGGTATACTAGAATACAGCGTTACAGGGCCGTGCTTAGAGAAGGCCAAGGGGGCCCGGACCCCCGCATCCTCGGGGCCTCTTTGCTCCCTTACTGAAGGCCAGACTCCAAAAGTTTGGAGCATCTAAGCCCTAAGCTCGGGTCACTTTTTTTTGGCATTGGTTTGGCACTAAGCCTCGACCATACAGCCAGAGTGAATGGTCACTTTCGTTATCTACTAACTCTAAGAAGAAGAAGAAGAAGAAGAAGAAGAAGAAGAAGAAGAAGAAGAAGAAGAAGAAAAAAAACACCTCGTATCCAAACGGGACCAAAAAAAGCGGAACTTCCAAACTAGATACGTACATGTGAAGCTTTTACATGAATCGAGACAGTGGATCCCAAATGTTCCACTCAGTGGAACTATATACAAGGGACATTTGGACCTTTTTTTGTCACTGAATAGAAAGAACATGGAGATTACATGCAATTCAAGTATAATAAAAACAAAACTTCGTTTTTTAAGAGACTTTAAATGGGGAAATATAAAAAAAAGTTCTTTATGATTGTCTGGAAAAGCTCTCTCTCTCTCTTTCTTCTTTTTCTTTTTCTCTTTCTTCTTCTCCTTCTTTTTCTTCAGTTGTTGTTACTTTTGTTGCTCTCTTCCATTATTCTTCCTTTCCGGAAATGTTTCTTTTCCTTCTCACATCCTTTGTCCCCTGATCCTAATATCCAATATTTATTTCATTTTAAACTTTATTTTGTACCAGTACCTAGATACATAATATATATTTGTTTTAGTTTATTTATCTTCTGTTTATTTCTTATGTTCCATATTTGGTCCTCCGATCAGAAAATATTAACCAAGCAAAGTGGCCAATTTTAAAGTCTTCACGACTTTACATTTTTCTGGTCTTTTGATCTCTATTTTCTGTGCACCTTGGGGCCCTCTGTGTCCCATTTTTTTTTTTTTAGGTACATAGGTATAATTGTTTTAGTTTATTTATCTTCTGTTTATTTCTTAATTCTTATGTTCCATATTTGGTCCTCCGATCAGAAAATATTAACCAAGCAAAGTGGCCAATTTCAAAGTCTTCACGACTTTACATTTTTCTGGTCTTTTGATCTCTATTTTCTGTGCACCTTGGGGCCCTCTGTGTCCCATTTTTTTTTTTTGAGCAAGGCACAAAATGTGTTTCGTACCAAAACACGCTCAGGCCGTTGCGTGTGTAGGGGAAAAAGTTTGGGCCCTAGGTATGTGGCTTCCGGAGCGTGAGTGGCTGGTGGGCCCACCCTTTTTTTTTCCCCCTTTTTTTTAGAATAAAAAAATTGTTCCCTTTTTCGGACAACCCAGCAGAACATAGAAGAGCCACCACCATCGTCATCAAAAGAGGACATAAAAACATCGGGGGACGGGGGTATTTAAAAGGCATTATCCTCGGATTGTCCTCACAGAGAAGTTACTCTTGTTTTTAATACTCTACCGAACTCGTCTCGGGAACGTAATGTGCCCCCCCCCCCAACTGGACCCGACCACCTACTCCCATCAATGTCCTACCCCACCCCCTCAAAAAAAATCTGACCCCCTCTTTCCCTATTTTTCCGGTTGGGAAAATCCAAGTTTTTTTTTTTTTCAAAAGTGCCTTCTCATCCTTCCCTTCTCCCCTCCTCCTTATCCTCCCCCTCCCTCTTTCTCTTCCCCCTCCCTACTCGGCATTTCTCTACTTAGCCGGATTTGTTTTTAACGGGCAACTTCCTGTCTTTTTAAGTAGATATAACGAAACATGTGTACATAGAACGAAACAAACAATAGGTACATAGAACGAAATGATTACTGTCCATTCCTCCATCTCACACACTTTCCCTCTTGCACTTTTATGTCAGTTTTCTTTTTTACTTTCTATTACTACAGTAGTTTTCTTTTTTCTTTCTCTTTTTTTATTATTATTGTTTTTTGTTTTAATGTTAGTACCTATATCCTCTTTGCTTTTTTTATGATCGGAGAAAACATGATGGATTCCAGCATCTCATAAGAGTTTGATTGACGCTTAAAAAGAAGACATGGAGGAGACATTTGGAGCCGGGTAAAAAGAGATTTGAGAATTGTTGTAGCCTACCACAGGGTAAAGGGACTGACTCTTTAGTTCAATTCGAGAAGGATAAATAAGCACTATTAGATATTATTTGTATACCTACTAGATAGGTAAGATAGGGAATTTTAGTAAATAATAAACACACCTATAGTAAAAGTAACTATGTTATACCTACATCTCTATTATCTGTTTTATTTTTAATCTCATAAGTACCTACCTATTATGGAACCATGTATAGTTATGAATTCATTGAAATACGATCGAACATCGAATGCTTTAAGTACCTACCTACCTACTCCATGATACCTACCTAATTTTTTTATGCATTATCCCGATTGCAACAAGATACTTTGCTAGCAGAAAAACATTCTTTATGAGAGAAGCTCAAATTAAATTATCAAACTCTCTCCATTCTCTCCAATTCTAATATACGATCCAGAGCCGTATTTAAGGGGGGGGGGATCCCCTCCCCTTGAACTATGGGCGAGACTTTGAAAATTTGGAGCATCTGCTGGTGCGGTATTAGAATCCAGGTTGAATAATCACTCTTCATATTCGCTATGTAGGACTGATTGTAGGTGGTTAAGAAAAACCCGTAGACAAGCAGAGAAACACTTTCCTACCTTCCATGAACACGCTACGCCACTGGAAAATACAGACGGATTTTCCATGTGGAATTGAACTTGGAGATCCATGCAAACAAGATGATATTAAGGTATTCAATCATGCTTGAATCATTTAATTTCGCCTTTAGTATGCCAATACGCAGCCCACGTTTACCTACTGTTTCCTATTTTCCTCTGAAGGAAATACGGGACAGTGTACCAAATGAAGGACGTGATTCCTTCGGGGAATGTCTCGTATCGTGAAGGAAAGTCTCGTGATTTTTTCAAAGGTTGAGACGAAACCCATTTCTCATTACATACTTTACCTTCCGTGTCCGCTTTGACAAATGACCGTGTCAGATACCAGTGACCATGTCAGATACTCCTCTTGCAATATTCTGCAACATGGATCGCCGCATCATTTGCTAGCAGAGTAGCAGCCCCATTTCTTCATGTTCTTCTTACATTTGAACACTTTTGTTCTTAGGTTCAAGCTCATAAATTTCAAGACGAGAGGACTTATAAGCAGCGCGCACTGCATCACTTATATGTATTAGGTAACGTCTGTATTAGGTAAGTCTAACGTATTAGGTATATGTATTAGGTAACGTCTAACTAACGTACTGAATAGGTACATTTTTTGTCTCCGTAACGACAAGGTTGTTTCGTACATACCTAGAAGCATGCTCCCAATTCAAGTCGGAAACATGCTTCTTATCGGTATCGGGACGTACAAGTGTGAGCGCTGCTTCACCTATACGTAGCGTCGTAGCACCATAGCAGTTAGGTAGGTAGGTACATAGGAATACATTATTTATGTATTTTTAGTCTAAAATACCTCCGTCCATTATTTGGTACCCCGACCCATACTCCGGGAGCTGGCACAATATTCTCTATTGTTCGTTGTTGTTTTCTGAATTAAATGTGCTGGAAGATGCATTTCTTTATGCTTGAAAGCATTCTTTTTTCTCCTCTTTACGCACAGAACTCTGTGCAAAATGGCATAAGGTGTGGGATAATCTGATCCATTTTTATTTTTTTTTTACTAGCTTTTTAAGGTATTTCTTTCTTTTTCTTTTTTTGGAAAAACGAGAATAAGGAAGAGAGGGAGGAACAGAAGAAGAAGAAGCAGAAGAAGAGGAGGAGGAGGAGGAGGAGGAGGAGGAGGAGGAGGAGGAAAGTAAAATTTATTGCAAGATAATCTTATATTATAAGAACGAGATCCATTCACAGTTCATAGTTCACACACTGATCGCTCTATCTCTAGAACCACAACACCTAGAAAGCTGAAATTTGGTAGGAATATTCCTTTTATGGTCTAGGTGTGCAATAAGAAAGGATTTTGCGAAAATCTAAACCGATCCTGAGATATGATCAATTTTTGATCGCTAAAATCACCATAAATACACAGAGTGCAGCTGCAGAGACTGCGGGAGAGAAAACTTTTCCTCACTCGCCTAATATTTGAGTTTCGTTTATGTTTTTAGTTTGACAACCATGAACTAGCGTAGGATTCCGGAGCGAAGCGACGGGAATCAGCTAGTAAATCAATAATAAATAATATAATATAATAATAATAATCCATGAAGACCATTGTGGAAAGCATTTTAAGGGTGATCAGGATTTGAAGACCATTTCACCTTCCGTGTCACGAAGGCTTCTAAACTACGACTTGTGAAAGACTAGTTACATCTTCCTAAGTCCTGGAGTGACAAATTTTTATTTTATATTTATATTCTTTTCGTTTCTTCTCTTCCTTATTATTTTCCTTTCATTTTTACTCATTTTTGGAGTTGTACTACTAAATCCAGAAATAAAAGCTCGTGGACCTACCCGACCGAAGCACCCGAGGAGTGCCCCTTTTGTATGAACAATAATTTTACATAATATAATAATAATAAATAATAATAATAATAATAATAATAATAATAATGAAACGTTATTTAACCAATGAAAGGAGGAAAAGAGGGAGGACGGAGGAGAAAAGAGGAGAAGAAGAAAAGACGAGGAGGGAGAGAAGGAACAAGAGCACAAAAGGTTCTTTTCTTTTTCTTTCTTACCTAGATTCTAGTACAAGTCGAGAGGCTTAGAGTAGGTCTCTCTCAGGCTTCTAGAGACAGCAGGTACAGGCAAGGGACGAAGGAGAAAAAACAAGATGAAATAGAACAAGTTTATGATAAGTTGATAAGCAAAGGTTGTTTTGTGGGCCCTATAAAATGTCCAAATACGAAAAAAATAAAAGAACAATAATAATTGAAAAGGTTGAAAAAATAGAGACAAAAAAGGGAGTGAGAGAGAGAAAGATAATTAACAATAAAGTTGATATTCACTTATTGGGTCTGGTACGGGGCCCACTCAGCCTCGTGAGGAAAATGAGTAGCTACCTATGACATATAAATGCGCATAGCGACCGGTGCCAGCATGGTAGGTAAATATTGGATTTTAGAATTATTGAGATATTGGGAAAAATCCTACAATGCTGCAGTGAGCACCAAAGTTGTGACATAATAACACAAAGAAACTGCATTTACATTACATTATTGGGTCTGGTAAGGATGAGTGAGAGAGAAAAGAAAGCCTAATTTTCCTTGTAAAACAAATAAAAATACAAAATCTCACAGCTTCTACAAGTACAAAGCCCGAGTACAAAATGTCTAGCATTATAGGGGTGTGTGTTTGAAACTTGTAAATAAGTGAGAGACAAAAGTTTCATATCCGAACAACAACTTTGCAACATATCCTACACTTTCGCAAGAGTGCCTCCTTTTCCTTTCGTACTTTTCCTTCTTCTATATTCTATACCGTTTCTACAAGTTCTCTTTTCCTACTTTCACCGTTTCTATCCTTAACTCAAACAAAAATCTGGTGTGAACATCACACGACTTTCCTTATCCTATTGAATGATGCTTATTTGAGTGTTCTTTTACCCTAACTTTTACAATACCTCTAACCGTTTAGTCGATATAGCTGAAAACCGCCAAAAAAAACGGTAGAAAACCGCCAAAAAGCGGTCAAAATACCGCCAACCGCAGCACCTATCTCAACCAAGTTTCATGTCGCATCCTTTGTCACATTTGTGAACTATATACCAAATTTCAAGTCGCTAGCTCATACCGTTCCCGTTCCCGGTTAGATGGAAGAGCTCACTAGGTGAGAATCCTGCCATTAAAGCCTTAAAAAAAAAATGTTAAATTACAGCGAAAACCGCCAAAAAGCGGTAAAATGCCGCCAAGCGTTGCACCGGTCTAAACCAAAAGTTTCGTGTCGCATGCTTGTCACATTTCACAGCTACATACCAAATTTCAAGTCTCTAGCTCTTACCCTTCTCGAGATATTTTGTTTAGGGACAGACAGACACACACACGGACCAATGGCTGAAACTTTGGATTTAGGCTCTAGGGACCTCAAAACGTGTTTTGACACAAAATTTGACCATCGAAAATTTGACCCGATTACATTACTTTCCTTCCTATAGGATAAGGAAAGTAAAAAGACGAGAAACTCCCGCAAAATTTGACCCGATTACATTTAGGTACTTTCCTTCTTATAGGATAAGGAAAGTAAAAAACAATATACTGTTACGTATACGTGGGCGTGATCGGGTTCGTAAAAGATTAGGGCTAGTAAAAACACTCGCGAATTCGTTTATTTCTATCCTTCCTTTTCTACTTTCACCGTTTCTATCCTTAACTCAAACAAAAAACATTATACCTACGCCTACGTATACCTACAGTATCTATCTATCCAAGTAGGAAGTAGACACGAGTACTTTCAGGTTTTCTTTCAGAGGAAAAACATATTGTGTGGATTTTAAGGCTGATACACACGTTACGATTTCTTCGTGCAATCAAAATGATCCTATAACCAGTGTGAAATGGGAATAATTTCACGAATTGCCTGGTCAATTTAGGCATTATATAGAATACCTAGGTATGTCGGAATATAATTATAGAATACCGGTAACACAAATAATATAAAATAAGTATAAATTGTTTTTGGAGACGGTGGATGTGGATTAGATAGTATCTTTTGGACATCCCAATGGGCCAGAGGATATGGTGGGTCCCAGAGTTGGAAGTATACTTAAAGTAGGTAGGTACGTAATAGATGCCACATAAGTACTGCCTAACTGCCTTCACGTACTTTCATTATAAATAATACGTATGTAAACCTTGTTGTAAAAAAAAAGAAATGTTTTTTTTTTCTTCTTCTTCTTCTTCTTCTTCTTCTTCTTCTTTTTCGACTGAAAATAACAGAAAATCAACTGTACTGTCCTGATAACACCTATTACCCATTATGTTTTCTCAGTACTTCCCCTGGGTTTACTTACTGCTGATTTAGATTTTCCCAGAGTGAGCAATGAGATGGTGAGGTATGAAATTAATTAACAGGGAAGAGAGAGAGAGATGCAAATATAAAGTAAAAGATTTCCGTGATTCTCCCCCTCTCTCTCCTTTGAAAAAGAGATCGGGACAGAGACAGAGATGAAGAGAGGGAGGGAAGGAGAAAGGGGGGGAGAGAGAAAGAGAGAGAGAGAGAGAGAGAGAGAGAGAGAGAGAGAGAGAGAGAGAGAGAGAGAGAGAGAGAGAGAAAGTAACAAAAATGTTCGAGAGGGAAGACGTCTTCAGTAGTGGATGGAGAGGAGGAGAGATAGGTAAGATAAGCAGAGAGATGGTAGGAAAGAGAATGGAAGAGGAGCAAAGGGAGATCCCTATAGCAGAAGAAGGGGAAGAGGAGGAATAGAAAATAGGAGACAGGGTAGATAAAGCTGTCAGGCAGGAAATAAAGACAAGCAAGGAAGAAAAGAGGATGGGAAGGATAATAGAGATGAAAAGGGGAGGGATAGATATTAGGTGTAAGGATAGACAAACAGGAGGAAAGACTGACAGAGAGCAGAGTTGAAGATATTAAAAATAAAAGACAGACCAAAAATCTTCACAGGTCTTTTCTCGTCTGATGTCCAAACGTAGGTGCTACCTGCAATGAACACACTGAGAAAAAAACTAGGGTGCCGGCAGCCCAATCGGGTGATTGGGTTCCGGCACTCTAATATTAAACTCTATATCGGGAAGCTTGACACTATAATAAAGCATTTCAACAGCCTAAAGCAGGGGAATTAACCCAATTAATAGAGTTCTTACTTCTTCCACCCTAAACTTGTGGCACCCTGTCAACATTTTTTTCTCAGTGCAAGACCTACTGGCCTAATGCTAACAAATGATGCGGCTATTCGAGTATTGGAAGAGGAGTATCTGACACGGTCACTGGTTAAAGCGTACACGGAATGTAAAGTAAAGTATTAAAAATTAAATGAAATTCCCTTTTTTTTTGCACAGTTTTTTTTTCCAAATTCCCTCAAAATCGGACAAACCTTTCTAGAGTTGTGATTTGTCTGTTTGACAAACTAAATGAAAATTCTAAAAAACAAAAATCTGGTGTGAACATCACACGACTTTCCTTATCCTATTGAAAATTTGACCCGATTACATTACTTTCCTTCCTCTAAGATAAGGAAAGTAAAAAACCCATCGAGTTAAAACCTCGAACTTACTTCGTCCGACCAAAAAATTGAAAAGTTTCGCGTGCAAAAATGCCATAACCGATAATGGTCGAATTTGAAGTGAATCCTCTTGCTGTTGAGCAGAGTTGAAGATATTTCAAAAAAGGTCCATTAGTCCCAAAAAAAATTGAAAAATACCTTTGGTTTTCACATCAGTTTTGCCAAAATTCTCTCAAAATCGGACAAACCTTTCGAGAATTGTGGTTTGTCTCTTTGACAAACTAAATGAAAATTCTAAAAAAACAAAAATCTGGTGTGAACATCACACGACTTTCCTTATCCTATTGAAAAATGCTTATTTGGGTGTTCTTCTATTGTAACTTTTACAATATCTCTAACTGTTTTGTCAGTAGGTATAGCTGAAAACCGCCAAAAAATGGTCGAAAGACGACAAAAAGCGGACGAAATGCCGCCATATGATGCAGCACCTATCCTAACCAAAATTTTTGTGTCGCATCCTTGTCAAATTTGACAGCTGCATGCCAAATTTCAAGGCTCTAGCTCTTACCGTTCTCGAGATATTTTGTTTACAGACAGACAGAAGGACAGACAGACACACACACACACACACACACACACACACACACGGACCAATGGCTGAAACTTTGGATTTAGGCTCTAGGGACCTCAAAACGTGTTTTGGCACTAAAATTTGACCATCGAAAATTTGACCCGATTACATTACTTTCCTTCCTATAGGATAAGGAAAGTAAAAAGACGAGAAACTCCCGCTACATTAGTTTCCTTCCTCTAAGTTCTAAGATAAGGAAAGTAAAAAACCCATCGAGTTAAAACCTCGAACTCACTTCGTCCGACCAAAAAATTGAAAAGTTTCGCGTGCAAAAATGCCATAACCGATAATGGTCGAATTTGAAGTGAATCCTCTTGCTGTCTAATGGACTTTGGGTCGGGAACCTGTCCAAGTGGAAAGCGGTTTGACGAGGGTTCTGGTGGGTACGCCATCATAATGCAAACATTTACCGGGAAATGATTGTGTGTACAGAGCGGTGGTATACAGGGTGTCCAAACTAATGATGAACGAACGAATAGAGCTTTTTTTGTTTTTTTCTTTGTTTGTTTTTTTTTTTTTTTTTTTTTTTTTTTTTTTTTTTTTTTTTTTTCCCCCTTTTGTTTTACTAGAAGTCTGATGGCAGCTTCTCACGCTCAGACCATCTGAAAGTCGGAACGTTTGTGGCCCAACAAAACTTGAGAACTATAGGTGTGTCAGAGCGTCTGAGGGTTTGAAAGTGTGTGGCTCAAAAAGCTCGAGATCAAGGTCTATCAGAGAGTCTGAGAGAGCATCACGGTCTGAAGCTTTTTCCGCTACACATGCTCCGATGGTCTGACAAAACCGCGGTCTGTCGGATAGTCGGATTGTGTGTGGCTAGTGTTAGAACATGCCCCTTTATAGGTACAATTGGTAGGTACAAAACAATTAAAAAAAAAAAAATATTGGAAATGTTTCCTTATAAATAAAAGAACCTGGTTAAGTAGAGAACCTAACAGTCAGTGAAGGAATTACCTACCGGTAAAAGAAAAAAGTTAGAAATTTGTCTCTATCGACCGCTCAACGCTCGAAAGTAATCTACAGAATCAAACTTCAAAACTCACCAAAATTTAAAATTTTCTTCATTTTAACCTCCTTCCCCCTTCAAGTCGCTAATCCCCGCCCTATCTCATCACCCCCCCCTCCCATGGGGGGAGGCCATTAATAAAATTATGTTTTCACAAAGTAAAAAACGAAAAAGTCTTACCATCAAAAAGTTTGAGCAGGCAAAGGAGTGAAGTCGAAAAACGAATTAAGAAAAAAATGGAGGAGGAGGAGAGGAAGACAAAGAATTAAGAAAAGTGGAAAAAGTAAAAGAAGGAAAAGAAGACGAAAAATAATCAGGAAGAAGAAAAAAAAGAAATAAAAGATGAAGAAGAGGTGGAGGTTGGAAAAGGAATAAGAAAAAGCGAAAAAGAATAAAGAAGAGAAAAATAAGGAGGCGGAAAAGAAGAGGAAAAAGAAAAAGACGACGATAATGATGAAGTAGAAGAAGATTAAACAAAGGAAGAATAACAAGAAGAAATGGAGGAGAAGGAGGAAGAAAAGCAAAAGACTTGAGAAAAAGAAGATTCAAAAGAATCAAGAAGGAGAGAAAGTAGAAGAAGGAGAAAAAGAAGAGGAAGCAAGAAGAATAACAAAAAAGCAAGATGAAGAGCAAGAATTAAAAAAAAATCAAGAAGAAGAAGAAAGACAAGAATATCAAGAAAAAGAAGAGGAAGTAGTAGAACTGAGGAGAAGGAGGAGGAAAAAAAAGCAAGAAAAAGAAGAAGAGAAAGAAAACAAGAAGATGAAGAAGAAAAAGAAGCAAGAAAAGAAGAAGAAGAAGAAGAAGAAGAAGAAGAAGAAGAAGAAGAAGAAGAAGCGAAGACGTTTGAAGTGTCAATATTGGAACGAAGAGAAATTAGCTTTTGCCCTCACGATGTCTAGATGGGGGCGGTGGGGCGGGGGGTGAAATCTATATTGGATAATGGTCGACCTGGGGGTAGTTTTGGGTTAAACCTGAGGATGACGAGGGGAAATTTATAGCCGTGGTTTATTGGGTGAAGGTACACCGAACGAGTAAATCACGAACACTCGTACCTAGTAGCGATACCTAGGTTCCTACTTCCTATTAACACAGCTAAACACATACACATATGTACATCGTAGATCAAGAAAGAATACTCTAAAGGAAATTTATAATTTACTAGCGGGATACCTGCGAGCTTTGCATCGCTCGGTTTTCGGCCAAAAATTTCGTATTTCTTGAATAACTCGCGAACGGCTGGCTTTAGGAAATTTTAACCTAGCCTATAACCACCGCCATAAAAATATGAACCTGTGTACAAAATTTCAAGTTTCTACGACTTACCGTTTAGACGGCAACCTCTTACAAACAAACAGAAAACCTCTCTTATTAATAAGATAAAATAATATATGCATAGTAGGTAACTTCTTTTTCTTTAATATAGGATTATAGGATTCCTTAGCTTTAAGAAGAAGAAGAAGAAAGAGAAGAAGAAGAAGAAGATTTATAGGAGACAAAGAATTGACAAAGGCCTACCTCGAGCCCTAACGCTAATAATCTTATATGGCTGGTAAAGGGCCAAAACTAAAAAAAAAAAAGTCCTCAGGAGGTCCTGTTATTCATACTGCTTTGATCCTTACTTGTCACACACCAACACACAGAAATAAAAGAAAATGTTATCAAAGGATTATATATCTGTGGATTTGCTATCACTACTAATATATTTAGAAAGCACATATGTACCTAACTACCAGCAAAAAAAAAAAAAATAAAAAAAATAAAAAAAAAAATAATAATAATAATAAAATAAAAAATCGAGTTTTTTTTTTTGTAAGAAAAAAATACCTTGGAAAACGAAATATTTCCTTTGATGATAATTCAAAGGCAAACTGGGACAAAGACAAGCGCTTATTTGACACAGTTTGTCTTTTTTTTTCAACTTATTTGAACAATTTTTCTTCTCTACAAAGAAGACTGTGAGCAATATCAAGAAATAATACCAGGTCAAGGGGCTGCTGGATGGTATTCAAGCTGTAAATATTTGTACCTTACAATCGTATAACTGTTCTAGCTGTGTTTGTACCTAACAATCGTAACTAGTGTTCTACCCAGGCTTTGCGAATTCAGATTGAATGAAAATGTACCTCTCCTTGTCCTGTTGGCAAAGAAAAAGGCTGAAAAGAATAGGGAACACACTCAGGGGGTGTGTCAAAAGTGAGTGAGTTGGAAACAGAACTACTCATTTCAACGAACTACTCAGTTAATGAGTCAAAGATCCTAACTCACTCTTCAACTTCCCGAACTGAAAAGAGATTAAAAATTATTTCCTTTTTCCTCTTCACCATATTCAAAACCTAGATATTAAAATTTCGTTATTGTTGGTCAATTGGTAGATTGGTACCTATACCTAGTTGGGATTCAAATTCAAAACATGTGCTTCAATTATTGAGCAATACGATTGTTGGGATACAAAGCAGACCCACCAATGATTCCCTAGAACTAAACACTTATCATAGTCAAAGAATTTTGTACCCTTGTCACTATAAGGGTAAGTGTGAGGGTAGGCGAACACCCTTTTTGAAATCAAAACCTTTTTGAATGGAAAAACTTGGGGAGTTCCAGTAAAAAAAAAAAAAAAAAAAAAAATGGGGAAACTTTGTGCCTTTTGTAAAGCCTCCTTCTGCATAGACTTGGGTACTATTACCGCATTTACCTTGAATAGAATATCATCAAACTTCAAAACCCACCAAAATTTAAATTTTTCTTCGTTTTAACCTCCCTCCCCCTCCAAGTCGCTAATCCCCACCCCTATCTTATCACCCCCCCCTCCCATGAGGGGAGGCCATTAATAAAATTATGTTTTCACAAAGTAAAAAACGAAAAGAAAAAAAAAGTCTTACCATCAAAAAGTTTGAGCAGGCAAAGGAGTGAAGTCGAAAAACGAATTAAGAAAAAAATGGAGGAGGAGGAGGAGGAGGAGAGGAAGACAAAGAATTAAGAAAAGTGGAAAAAAGTAAAAGAAGGAAAAGAAGATGAAAAATAATCAGGAAGAAGAAAAAAAAGAAATAAAAGATGAAGAAGAGGTGGAGGGTGGAGGTTGGAAAAGGAATAAGAAAAAGCGAAAAAGAATAAAGAAGAAAAAAATAAGGAGGCGGAAAAGAAGAGGAAAAAGAAAAAGACGACGATAATTATGAAGAAGAAGATTAAACAAAGGACGAATAACAAGAAGAAGAAATGGAGGAGAAGGAGGAAGGAAAGCAAAAGACTTGAGAAAAAGAAGATTCAAAAGAATCAAGAAGGAGAGAAAGTAGAAGAAGGAGAAAAAGAAAAGGAAGCAAGAATAACAAAAAAGCAAGAAGAGTAAGAATTAAAAAAAAATCAAGAAGAAGAAGAAGAAGAAGAAGAAGAAAAAAAAGACAAGAATATCAAGAAAAAGAAGAGGGAGAAGTAGAACGGAGGAGAAGGAGGAGGAAAAAAAAGCAAGAAGAAGAAGAAGAAGAAGAAGAAGAAGAAGAAAACAAGAAGATGAAGAAGAAGAAGAAGAAAACAAGAAGATGAAGAAGAAGAAGGAGAAGAAAAAGAAGAAGCGAAGACGTTTGAAGTGTCAATATTGGAACGAAGAGAAATTAGCTTTTGCCCTCACGATGTCTATAGATGGGGGGGGCGGGGGTGAAATCTATATTGGATAATGGTCGACCTGGGGGTAGTTTTGGGTTAAACCTGAGGATGAGGAGGGGAAATTTATAGCCGTGGTTTATTGGGTGAAGGTACACCGAACGAGTAAATCACGAACACTTCAACCCACCAACGCAACGTCTAATTTCTAAATTTCTGCTATACGAGCAGATTGGAAAAACTCCTACCTAGTAGCGATACCTACGTTCCTACTTCCTATTAACACAGCTAAACACATACACATACATCGTAGATTCCAAATTTGCCTTGGTCAAGAAAGAAAACTCTAAAGGGAATTTTATTTCAAATTTATAATTTACTAGCAGGATACCTGCGAGCTTTGCATCGCTCGGTTTTCGGCCAAAAATTTCGTATTTCTTGAATAACTCGCGAACGGCTGGCTTTAGGAAATTTGGTCTGTGTCGTAGCATGTCCATCCCATAGTATGTCCCTCATCAGATGGGCGAGAAGAGACACAATACTTCCCATTAGATGCTGGGTCAACAAGAGTACACTGTTGAGTTGGAGTTCTAATGTAGTAAGAAAAGATCACTTTGAAAATAGAACATTGGAACGAATTTATTTTGTGTTGACACCATGTTGAGTTGGAGTTCTAATGTAGTAAGAAAAGATCACTTTGAAAATAGAACATTGGAACGAACTTTTTTTTAAGAGGTTTGACAGAGGGAACTTTAACTGCTATGGTCTTATCGTCCCGAAATCGAAGAGAGAAGGAAGCCAATATTGAATATTGGAAAACCGAAATACACTGGTTCGAAACCACCATCATACACAACATACACCAGTATTGAAATCGAAAAACGAGTAGGTACAGATTTTTGTCAGTGAAGGGCATCGAACCCGGGACCATATGAATGGCAAGCAAACGCGTTACCACCGGGCTAACAGTGTCCCCCAAAACTGTGTATGTTGATAATACGATGTTACTAACAATATTTTTCGCCTACATCCATAAGAACAATAATAGCCTGTAAAGTCATGAAAATCCGTCACGGTAAAAATCACCAATGCTGAATGAAAGGTTCATAAGGAATTTATAATATACAAACGTCTTTCCCAAATCTTCATATTATTATTGCCATCACTCCCCTCTTCTCCTACTTCCTTCTTCTTCTTCCTTCTTCTCCTCCTCTTCTTCGTTTTCGTCTACTTTAAGCTTATTTTCGTGTCCTAAAAAGGAAGGAGAATGAAGAGAATTTTCGGAATATAGTGAAATACATCTTTTTTTTTTTCATGTGAATATTTTGCCCCCTCCTACGTACATCAGAATAAACGTCAAGTTTGCTGACTTTATTTCGAAGTCTGCTGACTTTATTTCTGAGTCTGCTGACTTTATTTCTGAGTCTGCTGACTTTATTTCGATGTTTGCTAACTTTATTTCTGAGTCTGCTGACTTTATTTCTGAGTCTGCTGACTTTATTTCGATGTTTGCTGACTTTATTTCTGAGTCTGCTGACTTTATTTCGAAGTCTGCGACTTTATTAAGGTCTCTGCCGATTTTTCTTCAGGAAGTACAGACAGACAAACAGAAGAAAAAGAGTCAATAATATTGGTATGGAGGTTCTTACTTACCAAAGTTTTGTGAGAACTAGAGAGGTACGAGTATTAGGTAGGCTGTTAAATTGGTTCATACTTATACTGGGTGGACGGACGAGAGAGATTCTTACCTGAAAACAACAAAATAAACATATTCGAAATGAGCAGAGAATATCCTATTTGGTTGGTAGTAGACCCACCCTGTTTATAAAGCGACAGTATAAATACATTAAAATATAGGTATACATAATATGTATACATAATATGTATACATAATGTAGTTAGTAGGTACCTACCTAGGTACACACACGTTGCATTTAACATCGTAATGTACATAAACATAAGAAACAAAATTGAATTTCCAATCTCATGCATCAGCCTCCGTGCAATTAATGTATATAGCTTTAAAACAACATACAGGGTGTCCTTACCTGAAAACAACAAAATAAACATATTCGAAATGAGCAGAATATCCTATTTGGTTGGTAGTAGACCCACCCTGTTTATAAAGCGACAATATAAATACATTAAAATATAGGTATACATAATATTATGTATACGTAATGTAGTTAGTAGAGGTACCTAGATACACACACGTTGCATTTAACATCGTAATGTACATGAACATAAGAAACAAAATTGAATTTCCAATCTCATGCATCAGCCTCCGTGCAATTAATGTATATAGCTTTAAAACAACATACAGGGTGTGTAGGTATACGTAATGTAGTTAGTAGGTACCTAGGTACACACACGTTGCATTTAACATCGTAATGTACATAAACATAAGAAGCAAAATTGAATTTCCAATCTCATGCATCAGCCTCCGTGCAATTAATGTATAAAGCTTTAAAACAACCTACAGGGTGTTCACTTTGATTTGTCCCTTGAGAAAATTCGTCTCAGGCCTGATAGTGAGTGGCTGGCCTAAGATTGGCTCTTCTGGTGAGTCCAACCGTGTCACCCTGTCAACATAACTTTGATTTGTCCCGTGAGAAAATTCGTCTCAGGCCTGATAGTGAGTGGCTGGCCTAAGATTGGCTCTTCTGGTGAGTCCAACCGTGTCACCCTGTCAACATAGGTACAACTGATGCTTGGACGTGATACCAGTGTGCTGCGACGCATGATATCATGTGAGGTAAGACTGGACTTGGTATCACGTGAGAGCAGAGCACGTGATGTGAGGGCAGGGTCTTTCCACCTTAAGAGCACAACAGTGTGATAAAGGCCATGTTCCAGCGAAAAAATCAAAAGCAAAGTATCAACACCACACCTTGGTTCAAAAGTACCAACCCCACAAAGGGCGAAAATCCTTTCCTCTACTTCATACAGTGACAACATGGATAACAACAGTGACAACATGGATTGGGGGCACGGTTGGTCCAGTGGTAACGCGCTTGCTTGCCATGCAGAAGGTCCCGGGTTCGAATCCCACCATCGACAAAAATTTGGGTATAATGGAACAACTTATTCTACATAAAGCACTACTTATACTGTCTTGCTACTCCTGTCGTAGGTACTCGTTGGTCAAGGGGGCACGGTTGGTCCAGTGGTAACGCGCTTGCCTGCCATGCAGAAGGTCCCGGGTTCGAATCCCATCATCGACAAAAATTTGTAATCGTTTTTCAATTGCAAATATTTCAACGGGTTACTTTCTGGTGTTCTCGTGTTGACCCAGCACCTAAATCCCGAAATCGAAGAGAAAAGTAAGACAGGATAGGAGAAAGCCAGCCGTTCCGAGAACGAACATTATACGAAGAACGAACAGTGGTAACGCGCTTGCTTGGCATGCAGAAGGTCCCGGGTTCGAATCCCAGCATCGAAAAAAATTTGCACTCGTTTTTTGATTGCAAATATTTCAACGGGTTACTTTCTGGTGTTTTCGTGTTGACCCAGCAATTGGGAAGTATTGTGTCTCTTCTCGCCCATCTGATGAGAGGCATACTACGGGATGGGCATGCTACGACACAGACCATATGCGTCTAATGCCCCGTTCATTTCCTGGAACTTTTACACGTGGAAAAAAAACTGGAGGTGGAGTTAAACTCCCCACCATGACCAAAGTCATCCGTGATACGTTCCATTTGTAAATTTGTTCCCAACTTATAAATAAATAGCTTTGGCAAGTCAAATATTTGGACAAATGCATGCGTCTATCACGTGAGGTAAGACTGGACTTGGTATCACGTGAGAGCAGAGCACGTGATGTGAGGACAGGGTCTTTCCACCTTAAGAGCACAACAGTGTGATAAAGGGCATGTTCCAGAGAAAAAAATCAAAAGCAAAGTACCTATGTATATATAAACGGAACGGCTGGCTTTCTCCTATCCTGTCTTCCTTCTCTCTTCAATTTCGGGACGATAAGACCATTGCAGTTACAGTTCCCTCTGTCAAACCTCTTAAAAAAAAGCAAAGTATAAACACCACACCTAGGATCAAAAGTACCAACCCCACAAAGGGCGAAAATCCTGTCCTCTACTTTATACAGTGACAACATGGATAACAACATACCATTCTGTATAACTCACACACTCACAGACATTAGTATCAAGGCACCCTACGTAGCTACGTAGGTACACAACACAAAATTCTTCCAAGCAGAAAACATTATGCTTAAGTGTGGGTTTTTCCTGAATGCTAGTGTGTGAGGTGTTCATATCCTTTTGTAGAAGATAAACTTCAGCAGGCGAAAGACGAAGAAAAGGATGAGGAATTTCAGACTGTATAGGGCTATAGGGGAAAAAAATGAAAACTTAAGATAACTACATAATATACATATTTATGTACAAATATACCCTGCCTACATACTCAGAGCTAGCATTTTCAAGAAATCGCACAAATTTCAAGTCAAAATGTGCGAGATTTCACTTTCTTCTAGATTGTACATGATTTTTCTTTTCGCTCCTCAGGATTTTCCATGCAAAGAATTCAGTCAAGTGTGACTATGATCATGTAGGTAGGTACATGGCTTTTCTTCCTACGTAAAATTTTGAATGGGGATTAATATTTCCACCATTCTACTGCCTTCTTCAGAAACTGCTGCTACAAAGAAAAAATAAGTTTTTGGGGGGAAAAATAAATGAAAAAAGTTGAGACCCAAATATTGGGTGATACCTTGGTTTTTCTTTTGACTCGGTAGCGTTTTTTTTCTGCTTCCTACGACTTTTTGCCTTGTTTTGCCCTATAACTGAAACTTTTTCACGTTGTAAAAAAAAAAAAAAAAATGATGACTGAAAAAACTAAAATGTTAGCTCTTAACATTTCACATTAGAAAAGCCGTTTTATCCCAAAGACCCAAAAAGGCCTCAGTAGGGTTTAGTCCTTTTTAAATAAAACCCTTCAAATCATCCCTACCAGAAGTTAAAAGCCACAAATACGAAAACGCAAGTAACTGCATAAATTCAATAAATTATTTCATGAGCAAATTTCATATTTTTGAGTTTTTACAAAAACCTGCAAGCTGCAATAAGCTTCTGACAAGATTAATAAAATGTTGGGAAAAGCTTTGTTCGAATTAAATTCCAACTTTATTTAACTTGTTGGTTATTAACATTCTATGATGGAAAATGGAAAAGGTGAATGGAAATTTTCTACAAAGGGATGGAATTTGGAACTTTTTAAAAATAGGTAGGTACCTTTCTATTTTCTGCTCGTATTTACATTAGGTATAGCGAGTTATTTTTCTTCTTTTTCTTTTAAATATATTTCAAATGGGTAAGTTCATAGGCAATTTCATAAAAATTATATGTGACATAAGCGTTAATTGCATGAAATTATGTGACAAAACTGGATTTGGTGATTTGGTTTTTTTGCTTTACGTTTCAGCTTCCGTGTAAAGCTCATCCCCTAGGACTCTAGGCGTAGGCGTGTAATGCGATTCAAGTCAAAAGGCTACACAAGCCCTGGTGAGGGAATTTCGTTAGTGCTTCCTACCATCATCTTCGTTTGTAAACTTTGATCTTTCATTAGTTTCACGCAAACTTGGAAGGTTCGTATTGTGAACTTTACGGTACCCCATAAGCAAGTTTGTCTTGTTTGTTCTCTAATTAGATTTAATGTTCCAGTGTTCCCAATAGTGCAGGCCATTTCCAACGTTGAAGAACTTGGCTTGGCTTTGAGTTAGAGAATGAGACAAGGGGATTGTGCATTTGATAGTAGACACGAAACTCGTAGTTATTGCGGAAACAAGAGTTGTATCTTGTATTATTTTATGTTAGACAAATATCAAGAATCAAGGTTGACAATTTTGAAAATACGAAGCTTATGAAAGTACGAAACGACGACGGATGAAATTTCAGATACGCATTCCCGTTGTGGTAAAATTCACATACGGATTCCCTTTACATAGCCTTTGCCATAACAAATGCGTATCCCAAATTTCAGTTACGCGTTCCTAACACCCTTGTATTATTTTATGTTAGACAAATATCAAGAATCAAGGTTGACAATTTTGAAAATACGAAGCTTATGAAAGTACGAAACGACGACGAGGAACTTTTTAAAAATAGGTACCTACCTTTCTATTTTCTGCTCGTATTTACATTAGGTACTTATAGCGAGTTATTTTTTCTTCTTTTTAATCCAAAGTTCATAGGCAATTTCATAATTTTAATCCAAAGTTCATAGGCAATTTCATAAAAATTATATGTGACATAAGCGTTAATTGCATGAAATTATGTGACAAAACTGGATTTGGTGATTTGGCAATAAATTTCCAAGAATTTCCATCGTAAAAAAAAAGAAAAAAAAATGCTGAATCAATATCGTCGTGCTTTGAAGATAGAAAAACTTAAAAAAGTACGGCGAAAGAGGGGGAAAAGTAGAAAAGTATTTAAATTAAAAGATAAGATTTTTTCTCAGAAAAAAAGAAAAAAAAATGCAATAAAAAAATGGTGCTAAAAGCTAAAAAGTTTTATTTTACTTCCTCGAAGACGAGAAAATGGAGCCGAGAAAAAAAAATGCAATAAAAAAATGGTGCTAAAAGCTAAAAAGTTTTATTTTACTTCCTCGAAGACGAGAAAATGGAGCCGATCCTAAGATAAGATTTGGTACCTACTTGAAAGTTTCAAGTTCAAGTAAAAGAGGTAGATCTGCTTACTGATTATTATCGCAAGAACTTAGCACAATGCTTACTACATTTAGTTCAGCGTTTACCTGTCTAGCCAGCTCAATTACCGTGGAAGGTAGCGCGGCTGCCTTGTAACTTGTAAGCTGGTGGTAATTTTTATTGCTCACCACATTGCATACACACTTTTATTTCCAGGCGGCCATACAATATTTATTACTGTCAACTGGGCTTATTTTCATGAGTAAGAAAATGGTATAGCAGCATCCTATTATTAGGTTCTATCTCTATGTATCTAGTTAACCTAATCCAGAAGAACCAATATTTATCTATTCAAATAAAGGCTCTCTCGGCCCAGGGCTGTGTGACCGGGCCTATGGAGTCAAAATTCCAGAATGTAGGTACTTCGTTCGTTCAATCTACATCACTATGTATTTCTAAATCCTAAACAAGTTGTTTAATAAAATTATGTAGGTAGGTATAAATAAAAAAAAATCTAGTTTTTCAGATTTTCCAACCATAAAATTTTGTCATATTTCATATTTATGAACTCAATCTACATACCTAGTTCCAGTTAACTTATTCTTACCTAAAAAACATAAAAGGTGTACCTCGAGACTGTTCATTTCATTTAAAAACTTTAAAATGGAAAAGTTCGTGACAAAATAGGTACTAATTCTTATAAATCATAATTTTTGTTGAATAGATAGAGAGGGTACGTACCAAGAGAAATCTCATTTTATTAGGTGCATATTTTAAACAGTGACATCTTTTATTAGGTACCTATGTGTTTTCATTTTTATCAGGTGTTCTAAAAACTTTTATTTTGGATAGCTTACATCCGCGGAGTGTTATTTAAACAAGAACAGGCATTATTTTTATTTTTATATTTCGTCATAGGTATTTCTGTTTTGTATGGTTGGGTATTTGGCGGCCATGTTGGCATACTTTAGCATCCTCCTGGGATGTTTTGTACACGTTTTGGCGGCTCCTTCCACCACCAGAAATGAAACATTGCGTAAGTTTTGTTGTAAATTTGACCGACTCCACTGTAGTTCATATTACAACTTGGTTTGTTTAAAATTATTCCTACCTCCTCCTTTCTTGCCAAAATAATTTCCATACAAAGATGACCACCTTTTCCATGTTATTGAGCAAAAGATTGATAGAACATGATACACAATGAACACCTCATGAAAAGAAAATTGTAGAATTAAGGGGACAAACCGTACAGTTTACGTTTCAAAAGACCCACAGAATATCTCATAGCAACGTCCCATGAGGAGATGGATTAATAGCATGGCAAGGAAGATAAAGCGAAAAAAGAGTAAAGGGATAAAATGGAAATCTGGAACGGGTTATGATTTCAGAGCTAAGGGGACAAACCGTACAGTTTACGTTTCAAAAGACCCACAGAATATCTCTTAGCAACGTCCCATGAGAAGATGGATTAATAGCATGGCAAGGAAGATGAAGCGAAAAAAGAGTAAAGGGATAAAATGGAAATCTGGAACGGGTTATGATTTCAGAGAAAATTGACGGGAGCAAAAGACAATATCAGGAAGGTTGGGGATTTTAGGGAAAGGATTAAAACGTCTGTAAGGAAAAATGATAATATGTCATGTCAGGGATTAATACCAGGAAGGGAATTAGGGAATAAATATGGGATGAGGAAAGATTTCTAAGAGAGAGGAAAGGTTTCTGGGAAAGGAAAGGTTACTACAAGATGATGAGGACAGGGAGTTGGGAGGATTCTCTCAGGGACATTATTTCTGTTGCGACGTCCAACGGAAAGATTGGAAAGTGTTTTCAGAACTCTACGAGTAATAAAGTTAATTTTTCTTTGGAATAATCAATGAGGAACTAACGTAACCAAAGTTGATTTTCTATCTTAGCATTGTTATTCGTTCAATTTCTTCTGACGTCCAACGGAAAGATTGGAAAGTGTTTTCAGAACTCTACGAGTAATAAGGTTAATTTTTCTTTGGAATAATCAATGAGGAACTAACGTAACCAAAGTTGATTTTCTATCTTAGCATTGTTATTCGTTCAATTTCTTCCGACGTCCAACGGAAAGATTGGAAAGTGTTTTCAGAACTCTACGCGTAATAAGGATAATTTTTCTTTGGAATAATCAATGAGGAACTAACGTAACCAAAGTTGATTTTCTATCTTAGCATTGTTATTCGTTCAATTTCTTTTAAAATTTCGGAGAGAGTCATCCTCGATGAAAAAGTTTCTCTCGATAACAGCGTAAAGAGTTCGAGTGAAGTTACCCACCATGAGATTGAAAAGAAACTCCTTGACTTCATCAAGGGTACAAAATGCACGAACTGCAACAAATTAATCGTTACCAGTTCAGCAAACAATAACCGTCTGGCAGGGGGACGTTAAACAGGGAGTAGACCAGCTTAGTCTCGCTGGGGGACTATAAACAGGGAGTATACCGGCCTGAATTTCCCTTGCTAAACTCAATGATAAAGTTTCTCTCGATAACAGCGTAAAGAGTTCGAGTGAAGTTAGTGAAGTTACCCACCATGAGATTGAAAAGAAACTCCTTGAATTCATCAAGGGTACAAAATGCACGAACTACAACAAATTAATCGTTACCAGTTCAGCAAATAATAACCGTCTGGCTGGGGGACGTCCGTCTGGCTGGGGGACGTTAAACAGGGAGTAGACCAGCTTAGTTATTTTACCAAACAGAACATTTCTGCTTCCTAAACACTTTCTCCAGAATGCCTCCCCCTCCCCAACTCCCCATTTCGTAAAATCCAACGACGACGAATATTCCGGAGATCTGCACTCTTTACTCTTTAGACCGAGTATTTTACCAAACAGAACATTTCTGCTTCCTAAACACTTTCTCCAGAATGCCTCCCCCTCCCCAACTCCCCATTTCGTAAAATCCTATTCCAGATCCTCCCATTCCAGAACATCCTACGTCAGATCCTGAGAATCCTGATGGACAGACAGGCTGCTCGTTTCCATTTCCAACCCTTCTACTTCCACAAGCTTCTAAACACGAGACAAGCATGTTCAAATCTAAAACAAATGTTGACAAACGACCCCCGGTGAACATTTAAAATGTTTGTCTTTTTAATAGCTGCTCATAGTCCCGCTGCTCGTTTCCATTTCCAACCCTTCCACTTCCACAAGCTTCTAAACACGAGACGAGCATGTTCAAATCTAAAACAAATGTTGACAAACGACCCCCGGTGAACATTTAAAATGTTTGTCTTTTTAATAGCTGCTAGTAGTCCCTTTCGGAGATTAGAGCCGCTTCGCACGGGGCTTACAAAGCCCTCTGTGAAAGGATTGGGAAAGATTTCCAACGGCATAATTAATGAGGTTTCATTCAACGGGGAAAATGCGGATTTGCAAGTTTTATACATTGACTGGGATTCGTGCGTTGTACACAACAACAATAGTTTCAATTTCAACAAACTGACATAGTCCCTTTCGGAGATTAGAGCCGCTTCGCACGGGGCTTACAAAGCCCTCTGTGAAAGGATTAGGAAAGATTTCCAACGGCATAATTAATGAGGTTTCATTCAAAGGGGAAAATGCGGATTTGCAAGTTTTATACATTGACTGGGATTCGTGCGTTGTACACAACAACAATAGTTTCAATTTCAACAAACTGAACTGACCAGATAATTAAACTAAGCCTGTTATTTAGTATGACACACATGTGGTTACAAAATTACAAGTAATAAATCTATAGAGAACGAAGGGATGTATTTGGTGCGGAACTTCTAGCACTGAAATTGTGACTCAGAGACTCGCTGGCGGCCATTGCGAAGAAGCTCGCAGACGCTCTTTATCGCTTTCCAAAAGACAATCGCCCTCACCCACCCTGTACGCACAATTTGAACACAAACGTTCACCGTCCTAACCCTGTATATACAAATATTAATGTATACGTTCTCAAATTTGAATACTTTCAGCAAAAGTTAGGCAGCGAAGAAGATACTGTTGTGGGGTGTATGTTTCCTATTACAGAGACTCGCTTCCCGCCATGACCATCCTAGGATTGCACTTCCAATGTGGGCTTATCCTAGCCTCGTCGTCTAAAAGTGACAAATACGAGCGAGGTCTCTGGCAGACTCCAGTCCATTTGACAGAGGATGTGTATTGTGCGAGTACTCAGACCGTCTACCAGACCGCGTGAGTGGCGGCCATTGCGAAGAAGCTCGCAGACGCTCTTTATCGCTTTCCAAAAGACAATCGCCCTCACCCAACCTGTACGCACAATTGAACACAAACGTTCACCGTCCTAACCCTGTATATACAAATTAATGTATACGTTCTCAAATTTGAATACTTTCAGCAAAAGTTAGGCAGCGAAGAAGATACTGTTGTGGGGTGTATGTTTCCTATTATTAGGTTAGAAGTTGAATTTATGTTACCCCAGGTAGCGAGGGCAAAATGTGGGGCGCTGAGGATGTGGGAAGCCTCATCCATATTTCCTGCTAATGTTAGCGGCCTAATGTTAATGGTTGCACATTATGAGATGGTTCTTTAGAGGCCTAATGTTATACATTAAATTTTAAACAAAGGCCTGAAATGAAGTACGCCTTAATAGGAGATACGAGGAAGGAGGATGTTTTTTGTGAAGTGAAATAATTTCATCTAATTATAAACGCCAGTGAGCAGAGGGCAGAGGCAGTGTTTCAAAATGAATAATGAACAAGGTAGGTATGTCTCAAATGCAGTTTTGACAACGTCAAGCTGGTAGCTAACTTCAAGTTAGTAAACTTTACAGATTCTACGTTCATTTCTACAACTGATATAGTTTGCCAGCCTGGTTAGTTTGGAGGGTAGAACGTCTGCCTATATAAACTATAAGTCGTGGGTTCGATTCCCGCCTCAGGCGAACTTTATCCCAAAACAGATAACATTTGTTCTGTTAACTTAGACGCCTAGACGCTACAAGTACGTAAAACAACCATCCCATGTCAAAAAAAAAAAAAAAAAAAAAAAAAATTACCTCCCTCAAATGCAGTTTTGACAACTTCAAGTTGATAACTAACTTCAAGTTGATAACTAACTTCAAGTTGGTAAACTTTACGGAGTCTACGTTCATTTCTACAACTGACTATAGTTTGCCAGCCTGGTTAGCTTGGAGGGTAGAACGTCTGCCTATATAAACTATAAGTCGTGGGTTCGATTCCCGCCCTAGGCGAACCCAAAACTGATAAGACTTAATCTCGGAACTTAGACGCAAAACCCTACGTACGAGTCAACCATGTGAAAAAAAAAAAAAAAAAAAAAAAAAAAAACGGGCCCGATTTTTCCAAATTTTAGAGGCCTAATGTTATACATTAAATTTTAAACAAAGGCCTGAAATGAAGTACGCCTTTGTAATAGGAGATACGAGGGAGGATGTTTATTAGTTCCGGAGAAATTGATGTCTGGGGATTTCCAGGTTTGTGTGGTAAATTATGAACATTATCCCGAGCGGCAAAAGCATGTTGAATGCACCAGTTCGGGATGTAAACAATGTTGTGCGATATTGGTATCTACATAGTCTTGATTTTAAATCATTACATGAAAGTAAAATCAAAAATCAAATCAATAATAATAATAATAATAAACTGAATATCAAACAAATTAGGTAGGTACATAAGTACTGATTTTCTTGAACCACGATCGAATAAACTACGGCCTATAAAATTTCCGGAGGGACGGGCCCAGCTTGTTCCTTCTCCTCCTCCTCCTCCTTCTTTCCATCTTATTCTCCACCTCTCTTCTTTCCTCTTCTACTCCTTTTTTGCATCTTCCTCTTTGTTCTCCTTTTTCCTTCTCTTTCTTTTCATTTTCCTCCTCCTCCTCCTCCTCCTCCTCCTCCTACTCGAATCTTCTTCTTCCATCTCTAATCTTTTATTTTTCTCTTCTTCTTCTCTTCCTTTCCGTCTTCTCCGATCTATCCTTTTCTTCTTCTCTGTCTTCATTTCTGCCCTTCCTCATTTTTCCCTCCTCGCTTCTTTTCAGCAAAAACTGATGCACTACACGTAGTGTAAAGCATACACCTATTATTTGGTCAGCATTAGTGTTTACATGAGAGATTAGCAACATCTTTTCTTTAGAACTTCACTCAAGTTAAACAATGTTGTGCGATATTGGTATCTAAATGAGTGTTCGATACAAGTTCTTCGTACTGTTTGTTGGCTGTTTCGGGGTGCATTCAGGCTCGATAGGACCAGTTGTTAGAGATCTAGACAAGTACCTAATTGAAATCTCACCATAAAGGCGAGGCAAAAGCATTCTAAATGCTCACTGCTCAGGTCCGGATGTACCACTGGAGTTAAGCAACGTTGCGGGAGATTGCTATTTAAACAGGTGATGCTCATTTTTCCCTCCTCGCTTCTTTTCAGCAAAAACTGATGCACTAGGCACTACACGTAGTGTAAAGCATACACCTATTATTTGGTCAGCATTAGTGTTTACATGAGAGATTAGCAACATCTTTTCTTTAGAACTGTGTTCTTCAGAATTCCGAAGCACATACCTAATGTGGGAGGGCTAAGGAGAGGGGTCTTTAGAATTCCGTATAGGTAGGAGAAAGAGAGAGAGAGAGCGTGGAGGGGAGGGGAAAGGAGGGGGATAAAATAGGGGAGAGATGAAAAGGGTATAAAATACAGTAGAGAGGGAAATATAAGAGAAGGGATGAAATGAGAGGGAGGGAAAATTGGAGAGGAGAAGGGTCTTTAGAATTCCGTATAGGTAGGAGAAAGAGAGAGAGAGAGGGGAGAGAGAGAAGAGAAGAGAGAGAGCGTGGAGGGGAGGGAAAAGGAGGGGGAAAAATAGGGGAGAGATGAAAAGGGTATAAAATACAGTAGAGAGGGAAATATAAGAGAAGGGATGAAATGAGAGGGAGGGAAAATTGGAAAATCGCATCCATTGAAAGTCTACGAGTACAGGTAATACAAGGAATAGAACCTCTCTCACTCTCTCTCTCTCTCTCTCTTTCTTTTATCTCTTCTATCTCTCTCCCCCCTTCTTTCTGTTATCTGTTTCTCTCTCCTTTCTTTTTTTTCCATTACTTTTTGTATGGACAAAAAAACATCCCAGGTATTCCTTTCAATTATTATTACTTTTTCCAGAATTACTTTTTACTTTCCTTATCCTATAGGAAGGAAAGTAATGTAATCGGGTCAAATTTTCGATGGTCAGATTTTAGTGCCAAAACACGTTTTGAGGTCCCTAGAGCCTAAATCCAAAGTTTCAGCCATTGGTCCGTGTGTGTGTCTCTGTGTCTGTCTGTCTGTAAACAAAATATCTCAAAAACGGTAAGAGCTAGAGAGTTGAAATTTGGTATGTTAGGTATGTAGATGTCAAATGTGACAAGGATGCAACACGCACTTACAGGGATGTAAGTAAATAGTGTGTCGACGTTTATGAAGAATGAAGTTCATAAACTTATCATGCCTAGTTACTTAGGTATATTTTTTATTAGTAGTTTGTCTATTTATTTCACCACAACTCTTTTGTTAGTTTCCAAAATGAACGCGTTCAGGCGTAACTGGTAGTTATGCATGTTACCTATTTATGTATTTTAAATTATTGTGATTATTTTCTGATTCCAGCCTTTTATATGACACCATGTCCTCAGTCTATGCCACCAGATGAATTTAACCTCTGTGTCACCAACATGGCCAGAACAGCATTCCCATATCATATACAAGGTAAATTATTAGCTCTGTAATATTCGTATCAGTCCTATAATAATCGTATCAGCCCTATAATAGTGGGTCATATATGTACATATAATATTCTTGTCAGTCCGATATAATAAGGAACCCTATAAATCCTATAATATAGCCAGCCCACTCAGCCTAGTTAGCTTAGTTGGTAGTGCGTCTGCCTTGTAAGCATTAGGCCGCGGGACAGTTCCCTCTGTCAAGCCTCTTAAAAAAAAAAAAAAAAAAAAAAAAAAAACCTATAATAATATATGTATATTGTATACTTATCAGCCCTATAATAAAATCAACCGCAACCTTCAATTCCTCCTTGTTCTTTTCTTCCCTTTCTTTTTTCTCCTTTCTTTCTCACCTTTTCGTCACCTGTACTTTCTTTTCCTTATCAACCATCTTTCTATTGCTTTGCTGCCATGTTTCTCCTCTGATCTTGTCTTCTTTTTCAACTATGTACTTCTCTTTCCACCCCCTTTTCTTTTCCTTCTTGTTTTTTTTTCCTCCTCCTCCTCCTCCTCCTCCTCCTTCTTCTTCTTTCTCATCAATTTCACTTCTTTTCCTCCTACATTTTCTTTTCCGTACATCACTCAATTCACCCTTCTATTCCTTGCTTCACTGCCATGTTTTCTCCTTTAATCTTATCATCATCTTCCTCTTCCATCGTCTTCTTCTTCTTCTTCTTCTCCTCCTTCCTTTCAATCTTCTTCTTGTTCTTCTCTTCTTCCTCCCTTTCTCCTCTCCTTTCTCTCGTCCTCGTTTCTCATCAAATTCGGAGCGAAAGTTTTTATTAGCCCCATTATATTTCATATTTAATTTTCCACCCGGTCTAACAAGTAGAGGGTGGGGGTCCACTTGGAATAATTAGGGTAAACTATTTTTTTATTATTATTATTATTATTTTTTTTTTCATAAGTAGGATCGTTAGGTACCTATATGGTGGGGGAAATGTCATACCCAATTTGAGACCTCGAGAGTTGAGGGGAGAACTTTTGGGGGCGGAAAACCCGCCAGAAAACGGCCGAAATTAAGCACTTACAGGGATGTAAGTAAATAGTGTGTCGACGTTTATGAAGAATGAAGTTCATAAACTTATCATGCCTAGTTACTTAGGTATATTTTTTATTAGTAGTTTGTCTATTTATTTCACCACAACTCTTTTGTTAGTTTCCAAAATGAACGCGTTCAGGCGTAACTGGTAGTTATGCATGTTACCTATTTATGTATTTTAAATTATTGTGATTATTTTCTGATTCCAGCCTTTTATATGACACCATGTCCTCAGTCTATGCCACCAGATGAATTTAACCTCTGTGTCACCAACATGGCCAGAACAGCATTCCCATATCATATACAAGGTAAATTATTAGCTCTGTAATATTAGTATCAGTCCTATAATAATCGTATCAGCCCTATAATAGTGGGTCATATACATATAATATTCTTGTCAGTCCGATATAATAAGGAACCCTATAAATCCTATAATATAGCCAGCCCACTCAGCCTAGTTAGCTTAGTTGGTAGTGCGTCTGCCTTGTAAGCATTAGGCCGCGGGACAGTTCCCTCTGTCAAGCCTCTTTTTTTACGTATCAGTCCTATAATAATCGTATCAGCCCTATAATAGTGGGTCATATATGTACATATAATATTCTTGTCAGTCCGATATAATAAGGAACCCTATAAATCCTATAATATAGCCAGCCTACTCAGCCTAGTTAGCTTAGTTGGTAGTGCGTCTGCCTTGTAAGCATTAGGCCGCGGGACAGTTCCCTCTGTCAAGCCTCTTTTTTTAGCAGATCGAAAAAAATTGGCTAAATTTCCTCAAAAATTTAGGGTCAGGGTTGTGCTTTTTTTTGGGGTCCTTTTGAGTCACGAGAAAACTTCTTTCTATGAAAAATCATTTTCTCCTGATTTGCTCTTCTTTTCAGGACTGATTTGAAAACGGAGTACTCAGAATATGACTTGAAAATTCCCAGACTCAATTTACTCGGCAATTACCAGGCAGATGGCTTCTTTCTCTTCATGGCGGTTAATGACAAGGGTCCCATCAACATTACTATCGGTAAGTTTTTCTCTCTCTCTCTCGCTCTCTCTCAAGGCAACCATTGTCAGACTTTCTAAAAACCCAACCTATCACAACATGCGTTGTGTATTAGTTAAAAAGACCGAGTTTTTCTGTCGATTTCATTTGTTAAAAACAGAAAAATCACCTCCACTTGTCTCACAGAATCGCGCCCTCATTCACACCTCGTATGTTAGAACACAAAATTTTCATCCGATCCTCCTCCTCTCTGTCCCTCGTTTTCCATCAAAGGCTCCCAGCAGAAAAAAGGCCTAATTACGTCCATCAATCAGTGACCTGACCAGACATCTGAATGGAAAACCGACCTTTTATTATTTTTTTTTTTTCCAAAAGGTCGCCTCTCTTTTTTTTTGCATGTCATAACATCCGACTTTCAGTGTATGGCCAGGTCTGAGATAAATTTGCTTTTTTTTATGTCAACGCAATACTTTGGAAAAAAACTAAATAAAAACAGAAATGAAATATTGAATGCAATTTCAAACAGACATTATGAGAGATACAGGGTTCGACTCGTGTTTATAAACTACCTACACACAACTAGTGGTTCGGAACATGTAGAGCTTCCAGAGTACCTATATAAGGACTCTACGGAGCTATTATCGTTCCCTGTATGTGAGAAAACTTCCTTTATAAGTTGATAAATTTTGTTAAATTTGGACAAACCATTCGATAGTTACGATGAGACAAACTAACTATATGTACAATTGTACATGTACTTATATCTTCGGAAAACATAATCGTGGTTCCACCTATATGAGTATATAAGTAGCTTCAAAGAAATGATGCCCTTTAGAAAGGAAGTAGTGAAAAATGGCCTTTACAAAACCAGTGGAAAATTAATAAATCCACCAAAAAATTAACTAATACAAATAGTTATCTCAATATCCCAGCCCGTTCTCGACAAACACAAGCCTGGGAGAGATTTTATAAACAAAACACCCTGTATAAACTTATGTGATGTGAAACATACACTCCCTTTCACTCACTCTCTCTTTCCTCTTTACTATTTTCCAAAAGTACCTACAGTACATTTCATACAGCCATCTACAATGTTGCACACACATATCTCTTTGTTACTTTCTATTACCTACGTTATGTTAACCTATAAGGATATACTTAAGTACCTAATTAAAGAGTAATTATTTCAGTATTGAAAAAGCTCTAATTTTTCAAATTCAGTGCTAACTGCTTTATGTTTATCCTCCCTTTCAATTTCATCATTTATTATTGTATATTGTCTTAAAATAAATAAACATGTTATTTTCAATCAAAAAAAAATCAAATCTCTCTCTCTCTCTCTCTCTCTCTCTCTCTCTCTAGTCTCTCTCAATCTTAATTTTTCTTTTACATTATTTTACTCACACAATTAAATTACAAACAAATATCTCAAGTTGAATACGAGTAAAAGCATGTGGAAAAAAAATTAGGGTACATAAGTCATACATATGGAGCTGTATACATAAACGTCATACATAAATATATGTACATAAGTCATACATAACTGAATACAAAAAACATATAAGTACATACATAAGTCATGTTTCATGTTATGAGATTTTACATACAGGGTGCCGTTTGTTACTTGTTGACTATTGCTACCTGGTTTACTTTGCTGCCATGTTTCTCATTTGATCTTGTCTTCTTTTTCAACTACTTCTCTTTCCACCCCCTTTTCTTTTCCTTCTTGTTTTTTGTTTTTCTCCTCCTCCTCCTCCTCCTCCTTCTTTCTCATCAATTTCATTTCTTTTCCTCCTATACATTTTCTTTTCCGTACATCACTCAATTCACCCTTCTATTTCTTGCTTCACTGCCATGTTTTCTCCTTTAATCTTATCATCGTCTTCCTCTTCCACCGTCTTCTTCATCTTCTTCTTCATCATCTGTTTCTTCTTCTTCTTTTCCTACAGCTCTTCTTTTTCTTCTTCTTCTTTTTCTACAGCTCTTCTTCTTCTTTTTCACCTAAACCTCCCCTGTCTTGTTCTTTTACTCTTTCTGATACTCCTTCTTCTCCTCCTTCCTTTCAATTTTCTTCTTGTTCTTCTCTTCTTCCTCCCTTTCTTCTCTCCTTTCTCTCGTCCTCGTTTCTCATCAAATTCGGAGCGAAAGTTTTTATTAGCCCCATTATATTTCATATTTAATTTTCTCCTCCTACATTTTCTTTCCCGTACATCACTCAATTCACCCTTCTATTTCTTGCTTCACCGCCATGTTTTCTCCTTTAATCTTATCATCATCTTCCTCTTCCATCGTCTTCTTCTTCTTCTTCTTTTTCCACAGCTCTTCTTCTTCTTTTTCACCTAAACCTCCCCTGTCTTGTTCTTTTACTCTTTCTGATAGTCTTTCTTCTCCTCCTTCCTTTCAATCTTCTTCTTGTTCTTCTCTTCTTCTCTCCTTTCTCTCGTCCTCGTTTCTCATCAAATTCGGAGCGAAAGTTTTTATTAGCCCCATTATATTTCATATTTAATTTTCCACCCGTCATGTTGCCTTTAAACTTCATTATTTCGCGTTAAATTCTCTCGTTCCTTGTAGGGTACATAAGTCATACATATGTAGCTGTATACATAAACGTCATACATAAATATAATGTACATAAGTTATACATAGCTGTGTACATAAGCGTCAAAATATATAAATACCTATATGTAGATAAGTCATATTTCATGTTATGAGATTTTATATACAGGGTGCTTTTGACTATTGCTACTCAGTAATCGGTAGGTATTGTGTGACTTGATGTTTTTCTCAAACTTCATCACTTTGCGTCCCATGTTAATAAGAAAAGCCTGAAAACTCGTCAATGTAGTGAGTTTGAATGTGACATAGGTACCTACTTACTTAGTTAGCATCTTAGGAAGAAAATATTTAGTCATGTCAGTTTTTCTCTATCTAATAAATTACCTACCTATCTCTCTGCCTCTGACCATTATGCCCCTTGCGTGTTGGATAACGTAGGTACCTCTTGAGACTCCTACCTATATGCTATGTATGTATATATCAGGGACCTCATTTAATACGCCTATCCCCCCCCCTCATACATAATATAAATATATGTACATAAGTCATACATAACTGAATACATAAAAATATATAAGTACATACATAAGTCATGTTTCATGTTATGAGATTTTACATACAGGGTGCCGTTTGTTACTTGTTGACTATTGCTACCTGGTGTTATGTGACGTGTTGTTTTCCTTAAACTTATTCATTATACTTTGCTTAGATTTCTCCGTTCGATGTTAGGCCAGCCACTCACTTCCTATCTGGTAGACCTGACAGGTAAGGCTGAAAAGATCCGTCTTTCAGGTCTACCTGATACCTACCTGATAGTCAGTGGCTGGCCTTAATAAGAAAGCCTGAAACTCGTCAATGTAGTGTGAATGTGACTTTCTGTAAAACATACCTATTACTTAATACCTACCTAGCAGTCATGCCAGTTTCTATCTAATGAATTACCTACCTAATGTTATGCCCCTTGCGTGTTGCATAACGCACATACATAAGTATTAGGTAAAGGTACCTATACCTACCTCTGGAAACTACTCAATATCAGAGACCTCATTTTATACGCTCGTTTGCCCCAAATTAGATCAATTTCGGTAACTTCCAGTATTCCCAGTGAGATAGTCCGAAAATTAATTAAATGAAAAAAGTTAGTTGGTAGTTTTTTTTTCCAAGCCATCACTTATCCTTATCATAATTAATTATTCATCGATCCAGAGACTTGTAACACGAAAATCGTACATTATGCTGCACAATTCCCATCCCATACGATAATGCTGACGTTGCGTGCGGAAATATTTGATAAATAGTAGCTATCTTCAAGGGAAATATGTTTGCAGTGCAGGAGGGGAGGGAGGGAGGGACCAAGGGGGTGAAGGGAGGGGCATTTTTATTCAATTTAAGTGACGTCACGAAAGCATGACGTCAGAGGAAAGAGGAGGACAGGAGGACGAGGAAGAGCAGGAAGAAGAGAAGAGGAAAGAAGAAGGTAAGTTGAGAAGAGGAGAAGGAGGAAGAAGAGACAACAGGAAGGAGGAGAAAAGAAGGCGGAAGAGTAGTAGAAAAGAAGAGGAGGAGACGGAGAAAGAAGAGGAGGAGGAGAAAGAAGAGGAGGAGAAAGAAGAAGAGGAGGAGAAAGAAGAAGAGGAGGAGGATAAAAAGAGGACGAAGAGAAGAAAAAATCCAAAAAGGAAATGAGACCCAATAACCTATGTCAAGAATTTTTTCCAAGGAATTTCGATAGGAACTAGGAACATTACTACAGCATCATAAAAATTTCACAATTGTGGAGTTCACACAGACACACAAGACGTTAGAGTGAAAAGCGAACCTCCAATGAAATCGTGTATGAGGGTTCACAACCTGCAGGTCGCTATGATCCAAATCAATGTGGAGTATTGGAACCTCCTCCTTTTTTTTTTTTTTTTTTTTTTTTTTTTTTTTTTTTGGGTTGAAATAATTGTTAGTTCTTTCTTCTATGGAAAAGGCAGCAAAGGAAGAAGGATGAGGAGAAGAAGGGCACGGTTGGTCCAGTGGTAACGCGCTTGCTTGCCATGCAGAAGGTCCCGGGTTCGAATCCCACCATCGACAAACGGGTTACTTTCTGGTGTTCTCGTGTTGACCCAGCACCTAAATGGGAAGTATTGTGTCTCTTCTCGCCCATCTGATGAGAGGCATACTACGGGATGGACATGCTACGACACAGGCCACAAGCGTCTAATGTAGCAGTTGTTCCATTGCTACGAAATAAAAACGGCGGTGGAACACTCATCTTTAAAAAAGAAGAAAAAAAAATACCTAATAATAATAAAGGGAGGGAGAAAAATTGTTAGTTCTTTTTTTCTGTGGAAGAGGCAGCAAAAGAAGAAGGATAAGGAGAAGAAGGGAGGGAGAAAAATCCTTGGTTCTTTTTCTAGAAGAGAGGGCAGCAAAGGAGGAGGAGGAAGGAGGAGGAGGAGGGGAGGGAGAGAAAGTGAGTTCGTGATTTTTTGTATGAACTGTTGTGAAGTGAAATAATTTCATCTAATTATAAACGCCAGTGAGCAGAGGGCAGAGGCAGCGTTTCAAAATGAATAATGAACAAGGTAGGTATGTCTCAAATGCATTATACTTTGCCTAGATTTTTCTGTAAAACATACCTATTACTTAATACCTACCTAGCAGTCATGCCAGTTTCTATCTAATGAATTACCTACCTAATGTTATGCCCCCTCAGTCTCGTTTCTTTTTCCATTACACCCCAAAGCAAAAACAAATAAGAGAGAGAACTAATAAGGAATAAGAAAGAGAGAGAGCGAATAAGAAATGTGTGTGGGTGTAGAGACGATAACTCATACTCGTACGTCTGTACTGTGAATATTGAATTTCGATATTCGTGGAATTCGGGGGAGAGAGGGAGAGAGAGAGAGAGAGAGTGAGAGCTAATAAGAAATGTGTGTGGGTGTAGAGACGATAACTCATACTCGTACGTCTGTAGTGTGAATATTGAATTTCGATATTCGTGGAATTCGAAGAGAGAGAGAGAGGGGAGAGGAGAGGGAAAGAAAGAAAGAGAGGGGGAGAGAAAGAAGGAGAGAGGGAAGGAAGAGAGAGAAAGAAAGAGAAGGAGAGAAGGAAGGAAGAGAGAGAGGGGAGAGGAGAGGGAGAGAAAGAAAGAGAGGGGGAGAGAAAGAAGGAGAGAGGGAAGGAAGAGAGAGAGAAAGAAGGAGAGAGGAAAATAAGAGAGAGAGAGAGATTGATTGATTGATTGAAAATAATATAGGTAGATCTTTATTTTTTAAAGTAATTTACAATAGTATTCGATCTCCTAAGCACCTAAGCTAATTATCTAATTGCTTAGGGCAAGGCAAAAAGCCAAGAGATTGAATGTGAGAGTATCCTCAAGTTATCCAAAATCCAATCCTTCTGCGCACTGCGGCAGAGTTGCGGTAGATAATAATCTAGCGACAAATACGAATATTAGCACGTTGAATTGCGCTTGCTTGCCATGCAGAAGGTCCCGGGTTCGAATCCCACCATCGACAAAAATTTGTACTCGTTTTTCGATTGCTCGATAATATAAATGAAACTTTTGTTCGTATGTTGTTTGTTTAATTTATTAATTTCTATTTTTTACTTCTTTTTTTTCATCAAAAGACCAAATTGCCAGCCTAGTTAACTTGGTTGGTAGTGCGTCTGTCCTGTAGGCGCTAGGCCGCGGGTTCGATTACCGCCCGGGGCGGATTTTATCCTGATGGGATAATGTTCGTTCTCGGAACGGCTGGCTTTCTCTTATCCTGTCTTCGTTCTCTCTTCGATTTCGGGACGATAACACCTTAGCAGTTACAGTTCCCTCTGTCAAACCTCTTAAAAAAAGACCAAATTAATAAGAGTTATTTATTTTTCATTTTTTCCCAAGACATCTCTTATTTTATTCATAATTAATTAATAATTATTCATCGATCCAGAGATTTGTAACACGAAAATCGCATAATATGCTGCACAATATCCATCCCATACGATAATGCTGACGTTGCGTGCGGAAATATTTGATAAATAGTACCTATCTTCAAGGGAAATATGTTTGCAGTGCAGGAGGGGAGGGAGGGACCAAGGGGGTGAAGGGGGGGGGGCAATTTTATTCAATTTAAGTGACGTCATGAAAGCATGACGTCAGAGGAAAGAGGGGGACAGGAGGACGAGGAAGAGCAGGAAGAAGAGAAGAGGAAAGAAGGTAAGTTGAGAAGAGGAGAAGGAGGAAGAAGAGACAACAGGAAGGAGGAGAGAAGAAGGCGGAAGAGTAGTAGAAAAGAAGAGGAGGAGACGGAGAAAGAAGAGGAGGAGGAGGAGAAAGAAGAGGAGGAGAAAGAAGAAGAGGAGGAGAAAGAAGAAGAGGAGGAGGATAAAAAGAGGACGAAGAGAAGAAGGAGGGAAATAATTGTTGGTTCTTTCTTCTATGGAAAAGGCAGCAAAGGAAGAAGGATAAGGAGAAGAAGGGAGGGAGAAAAATCGTTGGTTCTTTTTCTAGAAGAGAGGGCAGCAAAGGAAGAAGGATAAGGAGAGGAAGGGCGGGAGAAAAATCGTTGGTTCTTTTTCTAGAAGAGAGGGCAGCAAAGGAAGAAGGATAAGGAGAAGAAGGGAGGGAGAAAAATCGTTGGTTCTTTTTCTAGAAGAGAGGGCAGCAAAGGAAGAAGGATAAGGAGAGGAAGGGCGGGAGAAAAATCGTTGGTTCTTTTTCTAGAAGAGAGGGCAGCAAAGGAAGAAGGATAAGGAGAGGAAAGGAGGGAGAAAAATCGTTGGTTCTTTTTCTAGAAGAGAGGGCAGCAAAGGAAGAAGGATAAGGAGAAGAAGGGAGGGAGAAAAATCGTTGGTTCTTTTTCTAGAAGAGAGGGCAGCAAAGGAGGAGGAGGAGGAGGGGAGGGAGAGAAAGTGAGTTTGTGATTTTTTGTATGAACTTTTGTGATGTGAAATTTCATCTAATTATAAACGCCAGTGAGCAGAGGGCAGAGGCAGCGTTTCAAAATGAATAATGAACAAGGTAGGTATGTCTCAAATGCAGTTTTGACAACTTCAAGTTGGTAGCTAACTTCAAGTTAGTAAACTTTACAGAGTCTACGTTCATTTCTACAACTGACATAGTTTGCCAGCCTGGTTAGTTTGGAGGGTAGAACGTCTGCCTATATAAACTATAAGTCGTGGGTTCGATTCCCGTCCTAGGCGAACCCAAAACAGATAAGACTTAATCTCGGAACTTAGACGCAAAACCCTACGTACGAGTCAACCATGTAAAAAAAAAAAAAAAATATTTACTCTACTCAGAAGTACTCAGAAAAAACCAAATTACTTCATATATTGTGTTCCAGGGGACCCTACCAGGGGCGTGCCCCCACTAGATCCTCTACCAGTGATTCGACTGGATTTGGAAATCCGTAATCCGCCCCTGAAAGTTACCGTACTAGATGGCGTTATGGTCGGATTGAAAGATTTGGATATCCAGGCGTCCAGGTAACATTCTCTTATCTCTTAACCCATTGTGTTCTCTTATCTTAGATTCTTTTACACTTTATGTTCTCTTATCTTATCTACTTTTAGACTTTATGTTCTCTTATCTTATCTTCTTTTACACTTTATGTTCTCTTATCTTATCTACTTTTAGACTTTATGTTTTATTATCTTATCTAACCCATTTGTCCTTTGTTCTTCTTCTTTTCTCTCTTAACCCCTCTTATCTCTAACTCTTTTATCTTTTCTCTTTATTACCCTTTTTTCAAATCAAATCAAAATCAAATTATGGTATCTTTGTGCTAAAGCAGAGAGCTTTCTCACAACTTTGTGGGTATCACAGTATTACGTATGTGAGAAAACTTCCTTTATAAGTTGATAAATTTCGTTAAATTTGGACAAACCATTCGATAGTTACGATGAGACAAACTAACTATGTACATGTATATCTTCGGAAAACATAATCGTGGTTCCACTTTTAGGTAGGTAACTTCAAAGAAATGATGCCCTTTAGAAAGGAAGTAGTGAAAAATGGCCTTTACAAAACCAGTGGAAAATTAATAAATCCACCAAAAAATTAACTAATACAAATAGTTATCTCAATATCTCAACCCGTTCTCGACAAACACAAGCCTGGGAGAGATTTCATAAACACCCTGTATAAACTTATGTGATGTGAAACATACACTCCCTTTCACTCACTCTCTCTTTCCTCTTTACTATTTTCCAAAAGTACCTACAGTACATTTCATACAGCCATCTACAATGTTGCACACACACATATCTCTTTGTTACTTTCTATTACCTACGTTATGTTAACATATATAAGGATATCCTTGAGTAATCTATTAAAAGTAATTATTTCAGTATTGAAACAGCTCTAATTTTTCAAATTCAGTGCTAACTGCTTTATGTTTATCCTCCCTTTCAATTTAATCATTTGTAATCACGTAATGTAATAGAATGTCGCGTGATGTTCACACCAGATTTTTTCTTCTCTCTTTTATACACACACAAACACACCTGACATATCTAGATACATAGTAGGTACATACTTGAAAACATGTAAAATTCATGTTCGTGCATTTCACTCTATGTCCTCTTATCTTATCTTCTTTTACACTTTATGTTCTCTTATCTTATCTTCTTTTTCACTCTATGTTCTTTTATCTTATCTTCTTTTTCACTCTATGTCCTCTTATCTTATCTTCTTTTACACTTTATGTTCTCTTATCTTTTCTACTTTTACACTTTATGTTTTATGTTCTCTTATCTTATCTCCTTTTTCACTCTACGTCTTCTTATATTATCTTCTTCGTCTTGTCCATTCCCTTTCTCTTTAATGTTCTCATCTATTCTTTTCTCACATCCTCTTTATTTTGGTCTCTTATGATCTATCTATTATGGGACTGGTTGCTCCTCTCCCAAGAGAGGAGCATGGCAACACTGCGACCTCTGTAGATCTATTGTGGCCAGTATTTTTTCCCCTGCCCAAGCTGCTATACCCTGGCCTTGATGGAACCTAGAAGTACCTACCCTCACTGGTATATTTCAACCTCCCCAGTTTATTTCAACCTCCCCCAGGTCTCTTATGATAAGACACCATAACTGTTATTTTCGATCCCTGCTCTTATCTCATCTTCTGACTTCTCTTTCTTAATGTCCTTCTCCTTTCTTTTGGGGGAGTTAGATTAGTAAGGTTATAGGGGAAGGTTGTCATCGTAGGTTATTGTTATTTCATTGAAATAAAAATTATCCATCAAAGTCAAATAAAAGTAGGTCTTCGTCTCTTTTTCTTTTTCTTCTTGGTCTTCTTCTTTCTTCTTCTTCTTCTTCTTCTTTTTCTCCTCCTCCTCCTAATTTGCTTCTCCTCTCCCTCTTCCTTCTTTTATTATCTTCTTGTG
>NW_007377725.1:192751-208882 GCF_000475195.1 Diaphorina citri
CACTCTCTCTCTCTCTCTCTCTCTCTCTCTCTCTCTCTCTCTCTGTCTCTCTCTCTCTCTCTCTCTCTCTCTCTTCAA
Source organism: Diaphorina citri (assembly GCF_000475195.1). Classification (NCBI taxonomy): domain Eukaryota; kingdom Metazoa; phylum Arthropoda; class Insecta; order Hemiptera; family Psyllidae; genus Diaphorina; species Diaphorina citri. Next base: position 192,830 of record NW_007377725.1, read on the forward strand.
CTCAGTCTCGTTTATTTTTCCATTACACCCCAAAGCAAAAACAAATAAGAGAGAGAACTAATAAGGAATAAGAAAGAGAGAGGGAGAGAGAGAGAGAGGGGGAGAGAGGGGGAGAGAGAGAGAGAGAGTGAGAGCTAATAAGAAATGTGTGTGGGTGTAGAGACGATAACTCATACTCGTACGTCTGTACTGTGAATATTGAATTTCGATATTCGTGGAATTCGAAGAGAGAGAGAGAGAGAGGGGAGAGGAGAGGGAGAGAAAGAAAGAGAGGGGGAGAGAAAGAAGGAGAGAGGGAAGGAAGAGAGAGAAAGAAAGAGAAGGAGAGAAGGAAGGAAGAGAGAGAGAGAGAGAGAGAGCGAAAGAAGGAGAGAGGAAAATAAGAGAGAGAGAGAGAGAGAGAAAGAGATTGAATGTGAGAGTATCCTCAAGTTATCCAAAATCCAATCCTTCTGCGCACTGCGGCAGAGTTGCGGAAGAAGGAGAGAGGAAAATAAGAGAGAGAGAGAGAAAGAGATTGAATGTGAGAGTATCCTCAAGTTATCCAAAATCCAATCCTTCTGCGCACTGCGGCAGAGTTGCGGCAGATAATTATCTAGCGGCAAATACGAAGATTAGCACGTTGAATTGCGCTTGCTTGCCATGCAGAAGGTCCCGGGCCGCAGCTCTGCCGCAGGTGTCTTCTTGGCTTGTTTACCGCAGGATATGTACCTGCTCGCTTTAGCACATACAAACTATACCAGCACAGGTACCTATTACCCATCTTGTCTGACAAACTAACCATCTTGCAGTAGATAGATTGTGTAGAACAACAGTGTTTTCAAAAGCTTATACATAATATAATTCCTCCTCAGAAACAGCAAGCTACTTTACCTTTGCAGTGGGAAAAAAAATGCTAAATTTTAATTAAATTTTGCGGCAAAATTTATTTTCCCCGCTTGTGTACTCGTTTTGGAAAACCAAACATAGAAAAACTCCTCATTGCAGGAGGAGAGCGTTTTCTTCAAAAGTCTCAAAGGAAACTTTAAGTTTTGTGCAGATGGGAAAGCTTGGCAGTGTGGACGGTTTTATATCTTTGTTAGTATCTATCTAGATAGTTAGATATCCAGGATATCCTTGGTGATGACAACATGCTATTTATATGTGATTGTGTTTCAGTTTGATAGAATTTGAGACCAAATGAGGTTGGATTTGAGATGTGTTTCTGATTTTGTTAGTTCTTGACCTGACAACCCATTTGGTTGAATTTGATCGAACAAGGTTGGATTTGGCAAAGTTTGTTCTTTTGTATGCTTTACTATAACTCTCGAATAGTTTGACCGATTTTGATTAATTTGAGGGTCCCGTAGGGGCCGGGCCATTTTCTGAGCAGATCGAATTACTTTTTCCTTTACTGTAGGCCAGATTCCGGAAATTTCGATTCGCTTTTCTCATTATTTTGCAGCTACGATCGGTGAAGAAACATTCTGATTCAGTTTTACATCTACTGAATAATGAACTTAATGATTACGCCACTGATTTCAGACATAATTCTCTTTATTCCCCCCCCCCTCTTATCCTCCTACACTACAAGCTGCTTACTCCTTGTTTGCATCGTAAATATTAGCCTAGAAAAATGTTTATTCTACTTTCTGCTTTCCCACTCTCTCTCTCTCTCGCTCTCTCTCTCTCTCGCTCTCTCTCTCTATCTTTCTCTCTCTCTCTCTCTCTTTCTCTCTCTCTCTTTCTACTTTTTTCTCTCTCTCTCCCTCCCTCTTTATACTTCCTTTCTTTCCTATTTTTTCTAGCTCTCTCTCTCTCTCTCCTTCTTTCTGTTTTCTCTTTTCCTTCTTCTCCTTCTTTTCTTTCTTCCTTTTCTTCTTTTCTTTCTTCTTTTTCTTCTTCTTTTTCTTCACTTTCGCCTTCGCACTCAACCTTTGCTATTTCTTTAGCAAGTGGAATTTCAGACTAGTATGATATCCTACCTGTTTAATGTTGAAGTCTTGAAGTCGCTCAGCCATACTTCTAATTTTCTCTTTCCTTTTTGTCTGGCCTTTTTCCAGTGGACCTCGACCTTACTGTGACCACCAAGTTCAGCAAGAAGGTCAAGAAGGACAAAGTTCTGCACATGAAACTCAAGGACGTCAGTTTCAAGGTCAACTCCATAGGAAGGGCTTACTACTACATGGGTAACCTGTTCCAGGGCGCTTTACCACTTCTGAGTAAGTGACGACCTTTCCTCACTGTCTATTTATGTTCTGAAAATCCTTGGGTTTTAGGCCAGGCACTCACTATCAGGTAGACCTGAGACCTGACAGGTATTATACCTGACCTGACACCTGATGAGCACACATACGACCAGGTAGTCCTGACAGGTACGACTGAAAAGGTCCGAATGTCAGGTCTACCTGATACCTGATGAGCACACACACTATCAAGGTAATAGAAAGGACTCTATCAGGTAGACCTCACCAGACATCTGAATGGAAAACCGACCTTTTATTTTTTTTTTTCCAAAAGGTCGCCTCTCTTTTTTTGCATGTCATAACATCCGACTTTCAGTATATGGCCAGGTCTGAGATAAATTTGCTTTTTTTTATGTCAACGCAATACTTTGGAAAAAAATAACTAAATAAAAACAGAAATGAAATATTGAATGCAATTTCAAACAGACATTGTACTGGATTATGAGAGATACAGGGTTCGACTCGTGTTTATAAACTACACACAACTAGTGGTTCAGAACATGTAGAGCTTCCAGAGTACCTATAAGGACTCTACGGAGCTATTATCGTTCCCTATATGTGAGAAAACTTCCTTTATAAGTTGATAAATTTCGTTAAATTTGGACAAACCATTCGATAGTTACGATGAGATAAACTAACTATGTACATGTACATAATTATATCTTCGGAAAACATAATCGTGGTTCCACCTATGAGTAAGTAACTTCAAAGAAATGATGCCCTTTAGAAAGGAAGTAGTGAAAAGTGGCCTTTACAAAACCAGTGGAAAATAATAAATCCACCAAAAAATTAACTAATACAAATTAATAGTTATCTCAATATCCCAACCCGTTCTCGACAAACACAAGCCTGGGAGAGATTTTATAAACACCCTGTATAAACTTATGTGATGTGAAACATACACTCCCTTTCACTCACTCTCTCTTTCCTCTTTACTATTTTCCAAAAGTATCTACAGTACATTTCATACAGCCATCTACAATTCTACAATGTTGCACACACATATCTCTTTGTTACTTTCTATTACCTACGTTATGTTAACCTATAAGGATATACTTGAGTAATCTATTAAAAGTAATTATTTCAGTATTGAAAAAGCTCTAATTTTTCAAATTCAGTGCTAACTGCTTTATGTTTATCCTCCCTTTCAATTTCATCATTTGTAATCACGTAATGTAATAGAATGTCGCGTGATGTTCACACCAGATTTTTTTCTTCTTTCTTTTATACACACACAAACACACCTGACATATCTAGATACATAGTAGGTACATACTTGAAAACATGTAAAATTCATGTTCGTGCATTCTCTTTTATACACACACAAACACACCTAACATATCTAGATACATAGTAGGTACATACTTGAAAACATGTAAAATTCATGTTCGTGCATTTGACGTGCAATAAATTTTTTCCTATTATTCCTTCTCTGCTTCAATTTTTTCTCTCTCTCCTCTTCTTTTAATATTCATGATTTCAACTCTTCCGTCTGTTTCTCTTTTCTCTTCTCTTCTTCCTCTTCTCTTTATTTTGTTCACTTCTTCCACTTATCTTCTTTTACACTTTATGTTCTCTTATCTTATCTTCTTTTTACACTTTATGTTTTATGTTCTCTTATCTTATCTTCCTTTACACTTTATGTTCTCTTATCTTATCTTCTTTTACACTTTATGTTCTCTTATATCTTATCTTCTTTTACACTTTATGTTCTCTTATCTTATCTTCTTTTACACTTTATGTTCTCTTATCTTATCTTCTTTTTTACACTTCACTATATGTTCTCTTATCTTATCTTCTTTTACACTTTATGTTCTCTTATCTTATCTTCTTTTACACTTTATGTTCTCTTATCTTATCTTCTTTTACACTTTATGTTCTCTTATCTTATCTTTTTATACACTTTATGTTCTCTTATCTTATCTTCTTTTACACTTTATGTTCTCTTTTCCTATCTTCTTTTACACTTTATGTTCTCTTATCTTATCTTCTTTTACACTTTATGTTCTCTTATCTTATCTTCTTATACACTTTATGTTCTCTTATCTTATCTTCTTTTACACTTTATGTTCTCTTTTCCTATCTTCTTTTACACTTTATGTTCTCTTATCTTATCTTCTTTTACACTTTATGTTCTCTTTTCCTATCTTCTTTTACACTTTATGTTCTCTTATCTTATCTTCTTTTACACTTTATGTTCTCTTATCTTATCTACTTTTAGACTTTATGTTTTATGTTCTCTTATCTTATCTTCTTTTACACTTTATGTTCTCTTATCTCATCTCCTTTTTCACTCTATACGTCTTGTTATAATTATTATCTTCTTCGTCTTGTCCATTCCCTTTCTCTTTAATGTTCTGATCTATTCTTTTCTCACATCCTCTTTATTTTGGTCTCTTATGATAACTGTTATTTTCGATCCCTGCTCTTATCTCATCTTCTGACTTTTCTTTCTTAGTGTCCTTCTCCTTTCTTTTGGGGTAGTTGGATTAGTAAGGTTATAGGGAAGGTTGTCATCGTAGGTTATTGTTATTTCATTGAAAAAAAAAAAAAAATATCCATCAAAGTCAAATCAAAGTAGGTCTTCGTCTCTTCTTCTTCTTCTTCTTCTTCTTCTTCTTCTTCTTCTTCTTCTTCTTCTTCTTCTTCTTCTTCTCCTCCTCCTCCTAATTTCCTTCTCCTCTCCCCCTTCCTTCTTCGCTTATCTTCTTGTGCTTCTTCTAGGAGCAGACTCCTCACCATTTAGTTCATTGTTTTGTGCTTTCAGTTTTCGTAAAGAACATCAAAGTCTTCGGAAAGTACTTTCCGGATAGTTTCAATCTTTTCAAAGTGTAATACGGAAAAGGGGTTTAAATTTTATTGGCGATTCGCTTTGCTTGCGATATAAAGTTTAAGGATAAAAATATACACTTATAGTCTTATACACATAGGTATGTATACTTACACACACTATCCGTTTTATTGGATACTTTCCAGCTCAAACTTCAAATAAGCGCAATAGAACGTTTAGTAAGTTCTTTATTCTTTCTTTAGAGACGATACCTGAAGTAATCCGAAGTAGGTAAGTTCTAGACAGTTCTTAAATTTTCATAAATCATAGGTATGAAGTAGCTTTTTTTTTTTTTTTAAAAAAAAACTGTCCCAGGAGGATTTGGACGAAAGAAGAAGGAGAAGAAGAAGAGGAGGAGGAAGAAGAAGAAAACACCGAAGCTTCAGAAAAAAGTGTCCTTTTTGAAACTACCAGCAGCTTGCTTGCCTGCATTGTGTCCTTTTTTTTCTCACATTTGGAGGACAGGAAAAAATCCATTTGAAATGAGTGTATTTAACAGTCAGAGAAAAAATCTGAATAAATACGTCTACAAAGCCTTGAGTAAATAAAAGATAAAATACCCTCCTTGGGGAGTACGCACATGGGTCGTACACCTGTCCCAGTGCCATACTTTTTCGGGGGGGCCCCGCAAGGGTTTCACTTGTCCCTGCAGACACCTAAATGTGTTGTGTTAAATCGCCTCAAAGAGAGGGAGAAAAAGCTACCACCAGCCTAGTTAGCTTGCAGGGTAGCGCATCTGCTTTATAAGTGCTAGGTCGCGGGATCGATTCCTGCCCGGGGCCGATATCCTAAACAGATAAAGTTCGTTCTCGGAACGGCTGACCTACTCCTATCCTGTCTTCCTTCTCTCTTCGCTTTCGGGACGATAAGATCTTAGCAGTTACAATTCCCTCTGTCAAACATTTTAATAAAAATGAAAGACTATGTCGAATACGTACGATGCTGGGGGAGGAGCACCACTATGTACAAACGCATCTGCTTTGTGTTTCAAATCTTCATACTTCTGCCTCACATGAGAGTCCGTACCCTCACTGGTATATTTCAACCTCCCCAGTTTATTTCAACCTCCCCCAGGTCTCTTATGATAAGACACCATAACTGTTATTTTCGATCCCTGCTCTTATCTCATCTTCTGACTTCTCTTTCTTAATGTCCTTCTCCTTTCTTTTGGGGGAGTTAGATTAGTAAGGTTATAGGGGAAGGTTGTCATCGTAGGTTATTGTTATTTCATTGAAATAAAAATTATCCATCAAAGTCAAATAAAAGTAGGTCTTCGTCTCTTTTTCTTTTTCTTCTTGGTCTTCTTCTTTCTTCTTCTTCTTCTTCTTCTTCTTCTTCTTCTTCTCCTCCTCCTAATTTCCTTCTCCTCTCCCCCTTCCTTATTCGCTTATCTTCTTGTGCTTCTTCTAGGAGCAGACTCCTCACCATTATTTTAGTTCATTGTTTTGTGCTTTCAGTTTTCGTAAAGAACATCAAAGTCCTCGGAAAGTACTTTCCGGATAGTTTCAATCTTTTCAAAGTGTAATACGGAAAAAGGGTTTAACTTTAAATTTTATTGGCGATTCACTTTGCTTGCGATATAAAGTTTAAGGATAAAAATATACACTTATACACATAGGTATGTATACTCAAAGTAAGTCTTCGTCTCTTTTTCTTTTTCTTCTTGGTCTTCTTCTTTCTTCTTCTTCTTCTTCTTCTTCTTCTCCTCCTCCTCCTAATTTCCTTCTCCTCTCCCCCTTCCTTCTTCGATTATCTTCTTGTGCTTCTTCTAGGAGCAGACTCCTCACCATTATTTTAGTTCATTGTTTTGTGCTTTCAGTTTTCGTAAAGAACATCAAAGTCTTCGGAAAGTACTTTCCGGATAGTTTCAATCTTTTCAAAGTGTAATACGGAAAAGGGGTTAAACTTTAAATTTTATTGGCGATTCACTTTGCTTGCGATATAAAGTTTAAGGATAAAAATATACACTTATACACATAGGTATGTATACTTACACACACTATCCGTTTTATTGGATACTTTCCAGCTCAAACTTCAAATGAACACAATGGAACGTATAGTAAGTTCTTTATTCTTTCTTTAGAGACGATACCTGAAGTAATCCGAAGAAAGTTCTAGACAGTTCTTAAATTTTCATAAATCATAGGTATGAAGGAGCTTTTAAAGAACATATTGGGTAGGTACCTACATCATCTTTTTTTCAAAATTAGCCAAAAAATAATAAATAATAGGTTAATGGGTAGATAATAATGGGGAAAAAATCAACCAATTCAGGAGTTAGGTAATACAATAAGCAGGCTGGCTGAAGGAGCTTTAAAGAACATATTAGGTACCTAGGTACCTACATCATCTTTTTTTCAAAATAAGCCAAAAAATAATAAATAATAGGTTAATGGGTAGATAATAATGGGGAAAAAATCAACCAATTCAGGAGTTAGGTAATACAATAAGCAGAATACCCTTATGTTGATGGCAAAAAAAAAGTCCTTGTACCTTGTATAGGTAGCCTATCTACCTAGCTACTCTTAAAACAAAGCTTGCCAACAGGAGAAAGAGAAATAGAAAGGAAGAAAAGAAGAAAAAGAGGAGGAGGAGGAGGAGGAGGGGAAAAATATGAAACGTAAAAATGGAATAAAAGAGGTCGAGAGGGAAGGATTACAAAAAAGAGAAAAAGATAATACCTTGATTAGCCTTTTTGATATCATTATTACCTTTTTGCGAGAAATAAATATTCAGTTTTAATTATTTTTATCATTCCAATACTTTTGAGTGGAGGGGAACAGGGGGGGGGGGGCGAAGGCGAAGCGCCCTTGAAGTTCATTTTTCTCCTTTACTGTAGGCCAGATTCCGAAAATTTTGATTTGATTTTCTCAATTTGTAAATGTAAGTATGTATGTAAATGTACAATGAAAAAATGGGACTTACCTAAATCCCGTAAAATTATTAAAAAAATTGCTTGTAGCCGCAATCGCTAGATAAACTTTCTGAGTGAGTTCTACTTCTACTGTACAAAATGAATTAATGATTACGCCACTGATTTCAGACATAATTCTCTTTATTCCCCCCTCCCCCTCTTACCCTCCTACACTACAAGCTGCTTATTCCTTGTTTGCATCGTAAATATTAGCCTAGAAAAATGTTTATTCTACTTTCTGCTCTCTCTCTCTCTCACACTCTCTCTCTCTCTCTCTCTTTCTACTTTTTTCTCCCTCTCCCTCCTTCTTTATACTTCCTTTCTTTCCTATTTTTTCTAGCTCTCTCTCTCTCTCCTTCTTTCTGTTTTCTCTTTTCCTTCTTCTCCTTCTTTTCTTTCTTCTTTTTCTTCTTTTCTTTCTTCTTTTTCTTCTTCTGTTTCTTCTCTTTCACCTTCGCACTCAACCTTTGCTATTTCTTTAGCAAGGGGAATTTCAGACTAGTATGGTATCCTACCTGTTTAAGGTTGAAGTCTTGAAGTCGCTCAGCCATACTTCTAATTTTCTCTCTCCTTTTTGTCTCCCTTCACCATCGCTTTTCTCCCATCTTCTTATCTCTCTCTTTCTTTCTTCCTTTCTCTCTCTCTCTCTCTCTCTCTCTCTCTCTCTCTCTCTCTCTCTCTTTATGATTGATTTGAAGTTGAAATAATAAGAAGAGGCCAAAAGGAACACACGAAAAGTATAAATATCACTTCTTTTCCCCTTTAACTGGCTCTGGTTGCTTGCTCTGGTGTAGGTGTTTTTGAGGAAGATTTGCACTATATTGTAGGTAAGTAGTAAGTATGCAATATTAGATTGAATTGTGAAGTAGGTGTTTTTGAGGAAGATTTGCACTATATTGTAGGTAAGTAGTAAGTATGCAATATTAGATTGAATTGTGAATATTTCTTCATAATATTGCACATTACATCATTTCCTTTATTTTAACTTAAGAACTTCACTACATTATGCACAAACTTGGTCAGGATGATCAAACGTAATGTTTTGTTTTGAATTTCAGGTCTTCAATGTTTCCGAAGGCCAAAGTCTTAATTTACACATTAACATTCCTAGGATATATCTACAGTGGCTATGGGTCTGGCCTATTAGGAAACTTGCGAGAGGCAGTTTTATCTGCTGAGAATATATTTGGAAATGTCTTGGAGACTGTAGTCTCATTTACCAAAGAATTCAAACATATTCATGAAACGATTGATGATGCAGCTGAAGAAGTGTGTACTTTCCAATGTCCTTCAGGTATGTACAAAAATCTTGTTACTTCATAGTGTAAGTAGGGTTCCAATTCATTCATTATTAATACTGTCCTTACATGCAAGTCCAATTGATGTACTTGCTCTCTTTTTGATATTTTACTGCCAGCCTAGTTAGCTTGGAGAATAGTACATCTGCCTTGTAAGCACAAGGTCATTGGTTCAGTTCTCACCCAAGTTGAATTTTATCCTAAATAGATGAGCTCCTGTCCTGTCTTCCTTCTCTCTTCACTTTCAGGATGACAAAAACTTAGCAGTTCCATTTTCCTTTATCAAACCTTTAAAACACACACACAATTTACATAGTATGCTTTAAATACCTAGTTGTTGTTGATGAATGTGTCTATCCTTATTTCTTTTACTAACCACATTTTGTCTCTCCATCATTTTCCAGGAACTAAGCCTGTAAAGAACAAATACTATGTTCCCAAGCCTAATGGATGTGGTCAAGAAGGATCACAGGTAAATAGGGTAATGTATCTTTTACTAACATTCTGCAATAATTTTAATATTGGTAACTTAAGAACTTCACTACATTATGCACAAACTTGGTCAGGATGATCAAACATAATGTTTTGTTTTGAATTTCAGGTCTTCAATGTTTCCGAAGGCCAAAGTTTTGATTTACACATTAACATTCCTAGGATATATCTACAGTGGCTATGGGTCTGGCTTATTAGGAAACTTGCGAGAGGCAGTTTTGTCTGCTGAGAATATATTTGGAAATGTCTTGGAGACTGTAGTCTCATTTACCAAAGAATTCAAACATATTCATGAAACGATTGATGATGCAGCTGAAGAAGTGTGTACTTTCCAATGTCCTTCAGGTATGTACAAAAACCTTCAGGTATACTTCATAGTGTAAGTAGGGTTCCAATTCATTCATTATTAATACTGTCCTTACATGCAAGTCCAATTGATGTACTTGCTCTCTTTTTGATATTTTACTGCCAGCCTAGTTAGCTTGGAGAATAGTACATCTGCCTTGTAAACACAAGGTCATTGGTTCAGTTCTCACCCAAGTTGAATTTTATCCTAAATAGATGAGCTCCTGTCCTGTCTTCCTTCTCTCTTCACTTTCAGGATGACAAAAACTTAGCAGTTCCATTTTCCTTTATCAAACCTTTAAAACACACACACAATTTACATAGTATGCTTTAAATACCTAGTTGTTGTTGATGAATGTGTCTGTCCTTATTTATTTTACTAACCACATTTTGTCTCTCCATCATTTTCCAGGAACTAAGCCTGTAAAGAACAAATACTATGTACCCAAGCCTAATGGATGTGGTCAAGAAGGATCACAGGTAAATAGGGTAATGTATCTTTTACTAACATTCTGCAATAATTTTAATATTGTTCACCATTAATGCTTGACAAAAGTGTCATTTCATTGATCAGTATGCTTTACTGAATTTGTAAATTTGGATTGAACTCAAATCATTAAAATTCAGATCTGTGGCCTGTTCCATGAAATGAATTCCCAATCCGGAAAAAAAGGGACTTCTTTCATTTCCTGACCTTTTTCCAGTGGACCTCGACCTTACTGTGACCATCAAGTTCAGCAAGAAGGTCAAAAAGGACAAAGTTCTGCACATGAAACTCAAGGACGTCAGTTTCAAGGTCAACGCCATAGGAAGAGCTTACTACTACATGGGTAACCTGTTCCAGGGCGCTTTACCACTTCTGAGTAAGTGAAGATCTTTCCTAACTGACTATTTATGTTAGGAAAACCCTAGGCCCTTAGACCAGCCACTCACTATCAGGTAGACCTGACAGTGACAGGTATACCTGACACCTGATGAACACACATACGACCAGGTAGTCCTGACAGGTAGGTACGGCTGAAAAGGTCCGAATGTCAGGTCTACCTGATACCTGATGAGCACACACACTATCAAGGTAATAGAAAGGACTCTATCAGGCAGACCTTTTACATGACCAGGGCAGCTTGGAGAAGTAGTTTAGGAAGGAAAGTGAGCTGAATATAAACACACCACATACAGCAGGACGAGTAGCAGGAGAGAGGGCTGAATGTAAACGAGGCATTCAAAGTGTGTGACATTATTTCCAATTAACCTTCCCACCTAGTCAGCTACCCATAGCTAAAATAGTTTTCTTTTTTCAGCTCTCCCAGTATTTTTCATTTGAAGAACTCACCACCTGTTGCAATGAGCATGACATCTGTTATGGCACTTGTAACAAGCTCAAGGAAACATGTGACTTTGACTTTAGGAAATGTTTGTATCGGATATGTGATCAACTTGAAGGCAAATCTGTAAACTCCCCCACACTGGATACAATCTCAAAAGGTAAATAAAATATGGACCCATTTCAATACTTTCTCATTACTTTACATAAGCCAGCCTAGTTTGCTTGAAGCTCTAGGTCACAGCCTTGTAAGTGATAGGTCGCAGGTTCGATTCCCGCATGGGGGCAAATTTTATCCTTTTAGTAAAGTTTCGTTCTCGAAACAACTTACTTTCTCCTAACCTGTCCTCCTCTCTCCAATAGTGGGATGATAAGTCCTCCATTGTTACAGTTCCCTCTTGAAAAACTAATACTTGTTTATTTGTGTTCCTATTTTCTTGTCAGGTTGTAAGGTGGCAGCTAAGACCATGTTCACAAGTACCATGACATTCGGGTGTAAATATTACAAGGCAGCCCAGGCTCAAGCTTGTTTCTGTCCTCCGACCAAGAAGAGAAAGTTTGCTGCTAATGAAGAGCTTTGATGAAATCACATCTCTATTAAACAGATATGCTTGGTCCAGTGATAATATACTGGCATATTTGAAGATCCTGGGTTCAATTCTCAGAGTCAGCAGAAAATGGTGCAGAAAATTTGAAGAATTTAAGTGACAGCTATTGCTCATCTAGTCATACCAAAGAAAAAAAAATTGTAGGAGACAGTTTGGATCTCACATTCGATTTTATAAATTTTATTAACAAATGAGATGTATGAAAGAAGTTTCATTCTCTTTATTAGAATGACACTTCCTCTCATAGGTCTTCTCAAATCAATATGGGTAGTTTTTAAGGTTCTGATTAAGCCGCTATCGGTACACTAATAATTCTCTAGTTATATTAAGCTTCAGACAAAAGTCACGGTGTGTTTGGCCCTAAAGACAAAAAAAAAAGAGTTTGATTCCCGGCCGGATCGAAGTTTTTTCAGCTCTACTTGGAATACGGGGCACACTCAGCCTTGTGAGGACAATAGAGTAGCTACTTTAAATCAGTATTAGCTATTAGCGACTAGTGGCGGCATTACTAGAGTAACCAGAGTAAAAAGAAAAAACATGGACATTACAGAAAGACCCCAGGAGGCTTTTAGTAATGCTGTTATGCCCACAGAAATAGATTTAGATTATGGTTTTGTCCATCTAACAGTCGGGACCCCACTCTAACATCATTTACTGGTCTATCTTCTATCATTTCTTTTGCATTATTAGAAAAATACGTAAGTAGGGCCTTATCGTAATATTTTAGATACATAGGTACTTATTTTTGTATACGACCATACCTTGCTTAGTGCTGTTAAAGTTGCCTTTCATAACTAACATATGGCTGTTTTTGTTGTCTATTTAACTTAAAAAAATACAAGTTTTTTTTATTGAATTTTGTTGTTCGTTTATAAAATCCTTTTTGTTATTTACGTACAAGACTGAAAACTAAGGAGACAAGGAGAATAAGTAAATACCTTATATAATAGAAACAAACACTCTAATAAATATACCTAAATAAAATAAAAAGAAAAAAAAAATAGCTGGGGGACTTTAAACAGAGAAGATGAGCAATAGCTGTCACTTAAATTCTTCAAATTTTCTGCTGACTCTGAGAATTGAACCCGGGATCTTCAAATATGCCAGTATATTATCACTGGACCAAGCATATCTGTTTAATAGAGATGTGATTTCATCAAAGCTCTTCATTAGCAGCAAACTTTCTCTTCTTGGTCGGAGGACAGAAACAAGCTTGAGCCTGGGCTGCCTTGTAATATTTACACCCGAATGTCATGGTACTTGTGAACATGGTCTTAGCTGCCACCTTACAACCTGACAAGAAAATAGGAACACAAATAAACAAGTATTAGTTTTTCAAGAGGGAACTGTAACAATGGAGGACTTATCATCCCACTATTGGAGAGAGGAGGACAGGTTAGGAGAAAGTAAGTTGTTTCGAGAACGAAACTTAACTAAAAGGATAAAATTTGCCCCCATGCGGGAATCGAACCTGCGACCTATCACTTACAAGGCTGTGACCTAGAGCTTCAAGCAAACTAGGCTGGCTTATGTAAAGTAATGAGAAAGTATTGAAATGGGTCCATATTTTATTTACCTTTTGAGATTGTATCCAGTGTGGGGGAGTTTACAGATTTGCCTTCAAGTTGATCACATATCCGATACAAACATTTCCTAAAGTCAAAGTCACATGTTTCCTTGAGCTTGTTACAAGTGCCATAACAGATGTCATGCTCATTGCAACAGGTGGTGAGTTCTTCAAATGAAAAATACTGGGAGAGCTGAAAAAAGAAAACTATTTTAGCTATGGGTAGCTGACTAGGTGGGAAGGTTAATGGGAAATAATGCCACACACTTTGCTTGAGCAGTTAGTAGTTTTTTTTCCAAGTTACCAATGTCAGAATATTTGATTATTATAGGCCATATTCCCCCTTGCATCCCAGATTGTATTTCTCTACATACAATTTCATTTCAAGGTCACAATCTTTAAGCAGAGACTAATTTCTCAAAAAACCTTTTTTTCTTACACCAAGACTTATAAGCATCAAGAAATGAAAGAAGTCCCTTTTTTTCCGGATTGGGAATTCATTTCATGGAACAGGCCACAGATCTGAATTTTAATGATTTGAGTTCAATCCAAATTTACAAATTCAGTAAAGCATACTGATCAATGAAATGACACTTTTGTCAAGCATTAATGGTGAACAATATTAAAATTATTGCAGAATGTTAGTAAAAGATACATTACCCTATTTACCTGTGATCCTTCTTGACCACATCCATTAGGCTTGGGTACATAGTATTTGTTCTTTACAGGCTTAGTTCCTGGAAAATGATGGAGAGACAAAATGTGGTTAGTAAAATAAATAAGGACAGACACATTCATCAACAACAACTAGGTATTTAAAGCATACTATGTAAATTGTGTGTGTGTTTTAAAGGTTTGATAAAGGAAAATGGAACGTAAGCAACTACTTACACCCAGCATGACATGAAACCCCGTGTAACTTGTGAACGACTTGGAATTCTGAAGTTTTGTTTGTTTTTAGGGATGGATGAGAAAGGGGCCCATTTGGTAGTATTGTCAAATCTATGTTCAAACCCCGAAAGTGGTACTTTTTGCATAAAAATCGTCATTTCTCAAGGCATTTTATTGAGAACCCTCATTTTTTTTCTTCAATTTTTTAAATCTCGATAATAAATTTCTTGTGGACTCGAATAATCTCTCGCAGTCTTGCTAATTTTTGTTAAGTAGAGGCGAGATTTTTTACTTTTTGACCAAGGAGTATACGCTCAGACTGTCTGACAGACATAGGTCTAAGACCGCGGTCTGAACGTGAGTGACTGGCCTTTGAAATATCAAAACAGGGTGACTTTGATTTTTCGTTATCTTTCGCTTTGAAGTGTTGGGTTTAGGGAGTGAGCATGGTTTTAAATTTTACTGATACCTACTGTCTGGTTTGTTTCATTTTAGATTCCTCGCCTCAATGCTCACTAGGTGATATTACATCAGGACATGCATTTGATAATGGGTGTTTCTGTTTTGATTCATGTGAGGGGCGAATGAGTCAAGTGTGTGGGAGACAGGTCCAATGCACTTGTAATGTAAGTATAAGGAGTCTTCCTCACAATTCAATTAGAAAATGTCCTTTATGTTTGAGTTGAACATTTCTGGAAAATGTCATTGAAATCCAACGAATCTTTCGAGCGTTAGGTATGGTAAATCAACCAAACTTACAGACAAACGGAATGAAAAAAATCGTCGAATTAAACCTTCGTCCATTCAATGATAAATAATTTCACTGGTCCATCAGAATATGATCTAATTCCCTTTGCTTATAGTTGAATCAAGCTTCACGAGAGGCGCATGAACGTCAACAGTTCGAAGCGTATCTCTGTTAGCATTGGCAGCATAGCCACTAGCTAATGTGTTAGCATTGGCAGCATAGCTAGAACTTAGTCCTGAGCTCTTCAGCTGAAACAGAGAACATACAAAATAATGTACATCCAGTGACTATTGCACAATGAACGTACTAGTTCCCAACGAAAGAAGAGCTGAAACAGAGAACATACAAAATAATGTACATCCAGTGACTATTGCACAATGAACGTACTAGTTCCCAACGAATCACGGAAGTTGAGCAACATTATGTGTGGTTGGCATATGGACGGGTGACCATTTGGTATAATATGTGCTCAGTCTCGTCAGAATAAGGAGGAGGATGAAGACGAGCTGAAACAGAGAACATACAAAATTATGTACATCCAGTGACTATTGCACAATGAACGTACCAGTTCTCAACGAATCACGGAAGTTGAGCAACATTATGTGTGGTTGGCATATCGACGGGTGACCATTTGGTATAATATGTGCTCAGTCTCGTCAGAATAATCGCTAAGATTTTATCTTGGCAAAAAAAGCGAGGCATAAAAGTCTGATAGGACCTCAAGAGATAAAGGAATGCCTCTCACAAAAAGAAGAAAAAACTAATCGTGTTATGGTGGAATCAGACTGGTTTAAAATGGAGAAAGGAATTA
>NW_007377725.1:209812-211593 GCF_000475195.1 Diaphorina citri
GTCTCATGGCTCACTACCGCAAACTGAAAGTCATATAGGGTCTTACATGGGCAGCCTTGATGTAGGGTGAGACTGTTATAACATAGTGTCCTGAAAAACTTGAGTTCGCGTTCGGGGTTCGAAAGTCCAAGGTACTTCCGCCGGGACGGGGGCATTCATCATTCCCAAAAGTAAGTTTCAGATTTAACGACACAGGTGTGGGCTGTATAAACAGGTGGCCAGACAGGTTAGGGTACAGCGAGCTGCTGGCCAGGCTGATACACACCTTTGGGCTACCCCACTGGTAGAGTAAGAGATGGAAGAATCATGCGTCTCCTTGTGAGCACCTGCAATACAAGAGAGCTCATATGTAAAAATCTAAATCTAAATCATGAATCTTTGTGGTAAAGCAGAGAGCTTTCTCACAACTTTGTGGGTATCACAGTATTACAAGTCTTTCATTTACTCAATCATATTTATTATCGCTCATCTCTTCGACTTGTAATGCCGCCACTGGTCGCTACTCAAATAAACTAGCTACTCAATTGTCCTCACGAGGCTGAGTGCACCCCGAACTCCAAGCACAGAGCCGAAAAAAACCTCGGCCCCGCCGGGAACCCGGACCTCCTGCGTGCAAGCCAAGTGTGATACCCACTCGGCCACGGAGGTTGCTGATAGCTCATATGTATACTATGTGTTGACTTGATCCTATGGATGCCCGGAGCCACAATCTGAGTTTGAAACTAGGTTTAACTCTCGTACCAAGCAATCTGATTTGGACTGACATTTGGTTTTCGGTACCAAACTTTACGAGTGGACGCCTTTCGAAAGCTAGACTGACTAATAACGATTGACATATAAATTACCTGTGGTGAGTGCACTAGCAGCAGGCAGAGTAGCGGGTACAGGCACAAACTTCTGAGTATCATCCTCGTCAGTGCCAGTGCTACCGTATGTTACACCTAGAATATTTCCGCCACTGGTTGCTCCGTAACGCTGTTGATATTGAGAACTATGTTGACTAGTACTGCTTGTGCTTCCCAATGAAGAACTAATGGGTACACCACTGAATGAACCCACCCTGAAATCATTCAAGAGAAATATTACAGTCAAACCTGTCTCATTGGGAATCTATTTCCTTCCCAACTTGGAGGTCTCTTTAATCGTCTGCGAACAGAACGGGAGTGGGACGGTGCGCACACAACATGGTGAGCTGGAGGCTGTCTGAGGATGATAAATGTGACTGCGGGTCAATACAAACCATGTCCCAACCTACCAATAGCATGCAACACCGAAGATATGTAGGAAGCAATGAGAATGGCATCCCATTGGGAAAATATCATTTGATTGACATTTTGATGGTCCGGACACACATAGTCCTGCCATAAGTTCTGTTACAAATTGTTCATCGTATATTTTCCGTTAGCCTGCATGGAAATACTTGCAACCAAATTTAATGTAAACAATGAATACTAAGCTTCTTTTTTTTAAAGAGGTTTGACAGAGGGAACTATAACTGCTATGGTCTTATCGTCCCGAAATCGAAGAGAGAAGGAAGACAGGATAGGAGAAAGCCAGCCGTTCAGAGAACGAACATTATCCCATCAGGATAAAATCCGCCCCGGGCGGGAATCGAACCCGCAATACTAAGCTTCATTATGTGGCTCAGTTGGAATTTTGATTGAACGATGCACGGAAGAAAATTAGGCTCGAATGATGAAAAGAAATACCTGCCAAGTACGCGAGTGGAAAGTATGGCGAAATTTTGTTTTCAAATGATTTTTTTTTTTTTTTTTTTTTAC
>NW_007377725.1:211942-226367 GCF_000475195.1 Diaphorina citri
AAAAAATACAAGTTTTTTTATTGAATTTTGTTGTTCGTTTATAAAATCCTTTTTGTTATTTACGTACAAGACTGAAAACTAAGGAGACAAGGAGAATAAGTAAATACCTTATATAATAGAAACAAACACTCTAATAAATATACCTAAATAAAATAAAATGAAAAAAATAGCTGGGGGACTTTAAACAGAGAACAACTTGCGAAGGGTATCTATACTATCTACTCGTATTATTTTGTAGCCAAACCAATTGTCAGTCCAAAGCAATCACCTTTATTAAGATCCTTTTTTATACTTGTATCATACAATAGCTAGGGCTGATTGAGAGGCTGACGAAAAAGGCCGACCCCGCCTGAAAACGGAAAAAAGGAAAGAAGAAGAAGAAAGAGAGAAATTCTCAATGTCCTAATGGATACGTTTATATTATTTACAATTCAATAAAATAAATATCGGTAAATAAATAAATACAATTCTCTAACTAAAGTTAAAATTATAATACATATACATACTCGGGAAGGATGTAAATAGTCTAAATAACGTACAATGATGATTGTACTATGTGGAAACTCCAGAGTCCATAGTTGTCATTGTGAGTAATTAGTGTTATTTGCAATATATCCCTTCACAATATGGTTTGAGTTATTTTCTATTGTGTGTTGAATAAGTATCAATTTTACCATTATCATTAACAGTGACTTGAGCTTGTTTAGACTCAGTTGTTTTTCCATTCACTGTTTGTGATTTGCTAGACCATGATGAGGAGATACCATACTTCTTAACCCCTCCTGTGCTCGTGTCACACACAGGTAATATACAGTTGGGTTCAATCACTGGACAAACAGTCGGACACACTGCGGTATAGTCGCGGTTCAAAGCCAGGTTTTGTGTCAGGGCTGCGTCCCTGGCAGCATAACCACTGGTTAATGCTGCATCTCTGTTAGCATTGGCAGCATAGCCACTAGCTAATGTGTTAGCATTGGCAGCATAGCTAGAACTTAGTCCTGAGCTCTTCACCCCATAGCCACTACTCAGTGCAGCATCCCGACTAGCGCCACTATAGCCATAGTTTTCATTTCTCACCCCATATCCCCCACTGGTTGCATAGCCCGTGCGTGTCGTATAACCTTGTCTACCCCCCGCGCCTCCTGCACTGAAATAACTACCGCTCACCTCCGGGGGGTTGATCGTGTCCCCTACTGGAACGCCGGGACTGATTTGACTGCCTAGTCCTTGGTTTGATGAGTAGGAAGAATAGACAGTGGTGGTTTTCTTAACGCCGCCCCCTGCTGGTATAACGCCTTGGTATCCAGTACCGCTCCCACTAGAGGCGGAGGGTTGATATGTTACACCTGATACCCGATGATATTCACCCCCACTCCCCGTGACTCGGCTATGATATTCCGCACTGCTTTCATGTTCTCCTCTTACACTATATTGACTCTGAGAACCATACTGACTCCCAGACTTAATGCTAGAGCTAGAACTCTTCTCTACATGTTCTTCTTCCTTAGCTGGTAGGAATGTGCCATAGCCACTGACCAAGTCAAACAGTTTGTTGGATTTCCTCAAGGCTTCTTCTGAATTGAGAATGGGTACAGCACCTGGTACGATGACATTGTCCTGACGGACATTGGACTGATGCTGATGACTCACACTAGAACCCTCTGGTATATACACACTACCTTGAGATCCCACCGTGTACACTTGAGGTGCTACCTTGACGCCTTGAGCATTGTAGGAGTACGAGGAGTCAGCAGATCCTGCCGTGTTGCCAGATTGTACATAGGTGACCGTGTGAGGTTGTGTGGATGAGGAATGACTTGTGTAAGATGATTCTTGTTGTTGTGAAGTGACACCGCCAGGGAGCACTGTATGTTCTCGTGTTACTGTAACGCGGACAGGTACTACTAGCCGTGTGAGGTTGTGTGGATGAGGAATGACTCGTGTAAGATGATTCTTGTTGTTGTGAAGTGACACCGCCAGGGAGCACTGTATGTTCTCGTGTTACTGTCACGCGGACAGGTACTACTATAGTACCATGGGATGTGGATTTCACCGGTAGAGTTTCCACGGTAGATCCTGATGTCAGATGAGAGGAAGAAGAAGAATCCTGTGGCGACTGATGGCGAGTAGTAGCTGCTAGCGACTTGCAGGTCATCCGCCTCCCCCTGGGTATATCTACTGGATGCAGCATTGCCAGTTCTCATGTATGAAGAACTAGTGGCGGAGTGTCCTATAGGAGCAGGGTGTTGTTGAGAATAGCCACTGGTGTAGGCAGCAGAGTGAGAGGAGTGGGCATGGTATCTATGTGCACCTGGTTCTGTCAAATCAAAAGTAACGGTTGTAAAAACTTTTCACAATTTTTTACTTTTTTTTATTTTTAATGTTATTATTATCATTACTGTTATTTGTTGGAATGTATGATTTATTTATGTAAATAAATGAAAAGTATAAATGAAAAAAAAAAAAAAAAAAATGGCTTGATAAGTGAGGGGGCGCGTTTATTATTTCATTTTTTAATTAGCGTTTCACCGCCCATTTTATTTTGTAGCAATGAAACAACTGCTACATTAAACTCGTCATTCGAATGGTCTGTGTCGTAGCATGTTCATTCCGTAGTATGTCCCTTATCAGATGGACGAGAAGAGACACACTACTTCCCATTTATACTCTTCACAGTTGGGGGAGGAGTTTTTTGACCAGATCTGGTCAATTTGTTTCTTTTTTGAAGCTTTTTATGTACAATTTTTACACTGATGATGCCAGCAATGGTGAAACATGTCTGTATATAAATAAACAATTAAAAAAACCCTCCCCCAACTGTGAAGAGTAAAAGCTACTTGTGTTCTTCTTTTCAAGTTAAATCTTCACAAAGTCACGTCAGAATCTATCAATATATTACTTGAAGGTTTATATTATACCTGTACAATCATCTACACTGACTACACCACACAGAGTTTCATGCCAAGATATCAGGAATATCAATACAAGGATCCGTAATTTCATCTGAAATTAAAACAAAAAACACACCAGTGAGAAATTACGAACCAACGACACTTAGGAGTATTTCCTGTAAAAGGTTTCATTTGATCGACCTTTCAGACAGAAGGAGAATATAAAAAGCAAGAGCTCAATAGGGTTTCATAAAGGTATATACGGTATACCTGCAAAATATTTCCGTAAATTTTCATTTTATTGGTAGGTTCTTTTTCCGAAAAAAATCTGATATTAACTAAGTAGGTACCTGTTTAGTGGAATATCAGAAGATTATTGTAAAAATTGAAATTTAATCAATCTATTATTATTATTATCTCCGAGCAATCTATTATTATAATCTATTATTATATTTGAATATATTACCATAATTTCTTATATTTGTGTACCTACCTGTAGCTACTTTGAATTATGACCAATAAAGACAAAGTTGGAATAAATAAATAAAATTTCTAAGTGAGTAGGCATTTAAAAAAAAAAAACACACACACACACACACACACACTTACTTACCATTTTGGAAAATAACACGGATGTAGGTACTCTTCTTCCAATCGAAAGCACTGTATGTACGTTACTGATGAATAGATGATCACTCCAATCATTGAAGAAAACAATAATCTATGGACTTGAACTATTGCGAGCTTTATCTAACTTCAATGAACCTCAAAGTGAACCTTTCAAAATATGGGGTGGTTCAGACATCTCTCCATCCAAATCTTTCTGAAGGCTGCTGCTCTTTGATGCACACTGTTCTCAAGAGTTTAAAAAAAAAGTTGGCAACAAAATAGTTTTCTACAGCCTAAGTAAGATGAAATATGGAATATTCAGACCATTTAAGACCTAATACAGATTCTGAAAAGCTCTTTTTTTAATATAATACAAAAATTCAAAAATACAACCTTGAAAATCGCCTTGACTGCTGAGTAACTTGGTCAAAATTGATTCAATGTTTGTTTGTTTTTCTGATTAAACACACGTCAATATCAAAAGCTGGATTTTCCCCAATTCTTACGTCATCGTTATTTTAAATTCAAGTATAGCCAGAGGGTAGCGGTCCTGCCTTGTAAGCGCTAGGTAGCGCGTTCGATTACCGCCTGGGGCGGATTTTATCCTAAACAGATAAGGTTCGTTTTCGGAAAGGCTGGCTTTTTCCTATCCTGTATCTTTTTTTTGGGACGATAAGACCTTAGCAGTTAGGCGCAATGCACACTAGTAAAACGAGTTTCATCTGTCAATTCACAATGAGTTTTATGAAACGCGTACATAAGGTTAACACAGAGCAGTGTACACTGGTAAAACCGAGTTTCACGAAACTTATTGTGTATTGACAGTGTGCCCTGCGCCTTACAGTTCCCTCTTTCAAACCTCTTGAAATAATATTTGATTGTTTTTTTTTTTTTTTTTTTTTTTTTTTTTTTTTTTTTTTTTTTAGTAAAACGCGTTTCATCTGTCAATTCACAATGAGTTTTATGAAACGCGTACATAAGGTTAACACAGAGCAGTGTACACTGGTAAATCCGAGTTTCATAAACTTATTGTGTATTGACAGTGTGCCCTGCGCCTTACAGTTCCCTCTTTCAAACCTCTTGAAATAATATTTATTTATTTATTATTTTTTTTTAATCCATCGACACAATTTCCTGCTGTATGTCCGTTTGTTCCTCCTTCTTCAATTTTTCATACTAACTCGCTCTCTCTCCAGCTGTCAAATACCTAAAACAGATTCCCTAGTCAATTTATTACCTCAGGACTAAAGATGTCCTTCATTCAAAATTCAAAAGAGTCTGATTACTTTTATACTATCAGAAATTGACATCAAGGTTGTGAAATTCTCCATTGTTAAAAGGTATTTAGGTATAGATTTATTTTAATATTAAGGTCAGGGCTGAGGTAAACACTCGAGAGTCTGATTACTTTTATACTATCAGAAATTAACATCAAGGTTGTGAAATTCTCCATTGTTAAAAGGTATTTAGGTATAGATTTATTTTAATATTAAGGTCAGGGCTGAGGTAAACACTCAATTATTATCAAAAAAGGCCAAGTCCTTCTCAATTTATGTACATTGAAACAAGGTTGGGAAATACCCTGGACAAAAACAGGGTTGTTGAGCAGCCGTCGACAACGTCATTATATTATATTATGGCCTTTGGGCCAACACCACTGCCATTTTGAGTTGACAGGAAAAAACACACGTCCAAAGAGGTAGAATTGATTGCATTGAATCAAAATGTCGGACCAAGTTTCATAGAACTGTTTGCATACATTACTATTCTTACACGTTATTTATACTGTCAGCTAAGACTAAAAATATCAAGATTATAATAGGTAACAACAATATCATGTTGTGAGGATGTTGGATACAATACAGATTAAAATAAAACAGAGGACAGTCCACTCTCGATAGTTCGAATTTCGAGGGATTTGAGTTTTTTTCCCCCTCGAATTATCAAGATGTTTGAATTATGCAAAACGCGGATTTTTATGCAGAAACATAGATATTAGACAAATGACACACAAAACATAGCAGGTTAAGGTGGCGTTCCGATCCTAGCTGCCGGGCAGCGCGACCCGGCAGCGCTGCCGAGCTGCCTGGTCGCGCCATAAAGGTGACGTTCGTGTTGTGAGGATGTTGGATACAATACAGATTAAAATAAAACAGAGTACAGTCCACTCTCGATAGTTCGAATTTCGAGGGATTTGAGTTCGAGATAATAAAAAAAAAAATCATGAGAATCACCAATTGTTTCTTTTTTGAAGCTTTTTCTTATGTACAATTTTTACACTGATGATGCCAGCAATGGTGAAACATGTCTGTATAAATAAACAATTAAAAAAACCCTCCCCCAACTGTGAAGAGTAAAAGCTACTTGTGTTCTTCTTTTCAAGATAAATCTTCACAAAGTCACGTCCGAATCTATCAGTATATTACTTGAAGGTTTATATTATACCTGTACAATCATCTACACTGACTACACCACACAGAGTTTCATGCCAAGATATCAGGAATATTCTGAAATCATTCAATAGAAATATTACAGTCAAACCTGTCTCATTGGGAATCTATTTCCTTCCCAACTTGGAGGTCTCTTAATCGTCTGCGAACGGAACGGGAGTGGGACGGTGTGCACACAACATGGTGAGGTGGAGGCTGTCTGAGGATGATAAATGTGACTGCGGGTCAATACAAACCATGTCCCAACCTACCAATAGCATATGCAACACCGAAGATATGTAGGAAGCAATGAGAATGGCATCCCATTGGGAAAATATCATTTGATTGACATTTTGATGGTCCGGACACAGAAAGTAAGTAAGTAATTAGGAATCCAAGCGATCAACAATTTTTTCTCCCCTTGAAATCGATGCAGTTTGAAACCGTCCTATGTCCTATTACGTACATCCCTGTGAGAATCCAAGCGATCAACAATTTTTTCTCCCCTTGAAATCGATGCAGTTTGAAACCGTCCTATGTCCTATTACGTACATCCCTGTGAGGGCATTTCATTTTTCTTATCAAATGTTTTTTACAAACGTGTTGGTTTAGTACGGCGAATTTTGCACTATATTATCTACCTAACAATATTAATCTACACCGCTGACCTTTGTGTTAAGAGGAGGTATACGTTTTTGATAAAATAATAATAATAATAATAATAATAATATGTAATAATAAAGTTCCTAGCAACCAACGTATGCAAGTTTATTACTTGTGTTCATACAAAAACTATGTTTATCAAATAGGAAGAGGCCAACGCTTCGAGATCATCCAAACTTAATGTTGAGATCGACTTGTTGAATTCCTGGGAAAGAAGAAAAAAACAATTAGGTATACACAATATCAAATCAATACAGGAGTCTATAGTATTTGCTATCTACATCACTTGATATCCCACCTATCCAGCTAATAATCACATACAACGCTCATTTTCAACGGTTTAGACTTTAGACCATTCAATGACATTAACTTTTTTTTTCAAGTTTGAATTATGGTCTTAGGGCCAACACCACTGCCATTTTGAGTTGACAGGAAAAAACACACGTCCAAAGAGGTAGAATTGATTGCATTGGATCAAAATGTCGGACCAAGTTTCATAGAACTGTTTGCATACATTACTATTCTTACACATTATTTATACTGTCAGCTAAGACTAAAAATATCAAGATTATAATAGGTAACAACAATATCATGTTGTGAGGATGTTGGATACAATACAGATTAAAATAAAACAGAGTACAGTCCACTCTCGATAGTTCGAATTTCGAGGGATTTGAGTTTTTTTCCCCTCGAATTATCAAGATGTTTGAATTATACAAAACGCGGATTTTTATGCAGAAACATAGATATTAGACAAATGACACAAAAAACATAGCAGGTTACAGCTATATTATTTCATCTTTATTTTCATCTCTCTTAATATCGGATCTTACTCTCAATCATACTGTTCTGGTTCCCTCTTAGACCGCCACTGGTTGACATTCTTCCTCCATCAAATAGGAGGAGGCCAACGCTTCCAGATCATCCAGACTCAATGTTGAGATCGACTTGTTGAATTCCTGGGAAAGAAGAAAAAACCAATTAGGTACACACAATATCAAATCATTACAAGACTTACAGGAGTCTTATAGTATTTGCTATCTACATCACTTGATATCCCACCCATCCAGCTAATTATCACATACAACGCTCATTTTCAACGGTTTAGACTTTAGACCATTCAATGAAAGTTTGATAGAAGGAATTCAAACAACGATTCCGTCCCGAAATCGAAGAGAGGAGGGCAAGATAGGAGAAAGCCAGCAGTTCCGAGAACGAACTTTATCTGTTTAGGATAAATTTATTTATTTCTCATATGACTTTTTTTTTACAAATTACGGCTTATTTTTTACAGATACAAAATATTTAGGACGGAAATTGAGCCCACAACCTAGCGCTTCCTAGACAGACGCTCTAACCTCCTGGCGCTACTCACTAACTAGGCTTGCGTTTATAAGATTGTATTTGTTTGAGCATGTCGCTAACTAGGCTTGCGTTTATAAGATTGTATTTGTTTGAGCATGTCGCTAACTAGGCTTGCGTTTATAAGATTGTATTTGTTTGAGTGTGGAAATTAACTACCTACACGTTTTCTAAAATATTGTGGGGCTGCTTTATTGTTACCTTGATGAATTCATCAGCAATCTTGTTGCTCTGAGTCTCTGTGAAATATTTCCTTAGGAATTTGTATGAAGCATCTCGTAGTATTGTAACATTACTTCCTCCAGCAACACTCTGGGAGCTTTCTTTCAGTGCACGCTTCACAACCAAGTTCAATTTGGTGCCCTCCTTGATTTGAGGATAGTCAAGAATTTGTTTGGTGTCTGAAATTATAGAAGCCGTATTACTAACAAGCAATAGGAGTAGATGATAAATAGACTCTTAACAGGAGGGTTAAAAATAGTTGAGGTTAATTTCTACCACAAATCCCAAACATAGTAGGTATCCTAAATAAAAACTATACTTCTCCTAAAGGTGCTAAGGTGCTTGTAAACTGTAGACTTTTTCCTTTTTTTTCCACAGGACCACTCGTTACTGAGTCTACCAAGTTTGTGAAGCAGAGTACACAGGTCATAGAGCGCACTTACGAGAGTATGAAGCGCTCTATGACCTGTGTACACTACTGCTCAAACTTGGTAGACTCCGTAGAGAGGGGTCTTGTGAGATCAAGTCTAGCGAAAACAAAAAAAGTCTACTCTACAATGTACTGGCACGTCAAGCATATTGTCTTCCTGTTGATGAGGTGAGCTGACCTAAAAATACAATAATATGAATCATGATGCATACCTAGTAGTGGTCTTCCTGTGGCCAATAGTTTTTGATCAGATACGGGAATTTTCAAAGCTTCATTGATTTTGTTCTTCAACTCAAGAATACTCATCTCACTATTGACCTACAAAACAGAACACAAGATACGTTAGAGCTAAGCTAACACCAATAACTGACCTCAGGAAATGAGTATTTTTTATATTATGCTATCAAGTCACACCAGGATTCCTAGCTGACATTTGGTTTTGGTCTAACACAGGTTAATATACAAGGTCTAACACAAGAACCTCATGAAATGAAAAGAAGAATGACTGAGTAACAAAAACATATACTTAAGATCATATTATTAGTTGGTATCAGTAGAGGACCATGAAAGGTTTTATTTATTCTATAACTCTCCTTTTTGCCAAATGTCATTCCTATTTCTTATTTTTTGTATTCATTGTATAGTATTTGATTTATTTTTTAACTCTTTAAAATTCAAGACAACAATAAACAATAATTACGAAATTAGTAATGACAAAAAGTTCACGAAATAAGGTAATATAATTTTTACTTACATCAAGAAAAATTTCTTGGCCCTGTAATACTTTCACAGAGATTTTCATCTTGGATATTAATTGGTACAGACTCAACTACATCAAAACTTAGTGGATGGTTGTTTGTACATAAACCTAGTGCTTATAAATAATGTTAATCTGAAAAATCAAACAAATGTAAGAAATGATATTACCCATCAAATTAATTTAATTAGTACATAATTTTTTTTTTCCACCAAAGCTTCATTTTGGTTTTTGTGTAGGTACTTACTATGTGACCAGGATCCCCACTTCAGGACACATTTAATAAGTAATAGTTCTAAATAGTTTGTACCTAAAGATTAATTTTCCACTCAAGGTCCTCATCTACTAAGGACCAAATTGTCTTCATCATTGAAATGGAATTAATTCAAACCCCATATCCTTGATGGTTGAGGACAGTTGGGCTCAAGAACCCCCTCTAGGGCCACCCCTGATAATGTTGCAAAAATGAAACCTAGCAGAAAATGTTCCCCCCTGAATATATTGAGACACATGTTTCAACATTTTTCGAAATTCAAATCCATTCTAGTGATGGGACTCGAGTGAGATTTCTCAAATCGATTATTTTCTACTCGATTATTTTCCAACTCGAGTTGTAACTCGCTATCGATAGTTGAACGCGGAACGCTATCAATAGTTGAGGCTTGACTATCGATAGTTTTTGATAGTTTTTTTCTGCACATTTTTCGTTTGTTTTGGTCGTTTTAGAAGTGAAAAGTCATATAGAAGCC
This sequence comes from Diaphorina citri, assembly GCF_000475195.1. Classification (NCBI taxonomy): domain Eukaryota; kingdom Metazoa; phylum Arthropoda; class Insecta; order Hemiptera; family Psyllidae; genus Diaphorina; species Diaphorina citri. The sequence continues at coordinate 222,055 of NW_007377725.1, forward strand.
GTATTACTAACAAGCAATAGGAGTAGATGATAAATAGACTCTTAACAGGAGGGTTAAAAATAGTTGAGGTTAATTTCTACCACAAATCCCAAACATAGTAGGTATCCTAAATAAAAACTATACTTCTCCTAAAGGTGCTAAGGTGCTTGTAAACTGTAGACTTTTTCACTTTTTTTTTTTTTTTCTAGGATCACTCTTTACGGAGTCTACCAAGTTAATCACATACAACGCTCATTTTCAACGGTTTAGACTTTAGACCATTCAATGACATTAACTTTTTTTTTCAAGTTTGATAGAAGGAATTCAAACAACGATCCCGTCCCGAAATCGAAGAGAGGAGGGCAAGATAGGAGAAAGCCAGCAGTTTCGAGAACGAACTTTATCTGCTTAGGATAAATTTATTTATTTCTCGTATGACATTTATTTGTTTTACAAATAACGGCTTATTTTTTACAGATACAAAATATTTAGGACGGAAATTGAACCCACAATCTAGCGCTTCCTAGACAGACGCTCTACCCTCCTAGCGCTACTCACTAACTAGGCTTGCGTTTATAAGATTGTATTTGTTTGAGTGTGGAAATTAACTACACGTTTTCTAAAAATATTGTGGGGTTGCTTTATTGTTACCTTGATGAATTCATCAGCAATCTTGTTGCTCTGGGTCTCTGTGAAATATTTCCTTAGGAATTTGTATGAAGCATCTCGTAGTATTGTAACATTACTTCCTCCAGCAACACTCTGGGAGCTTTCTTTCAGTGCACGCTTCACAACCAAGTTCAATTTGGTGCCCTCCTTGATTTGAGGATAGTCAAGAATTTGTTTGGTGTCTGAAATCATAGAAGCCATATTACTAACAAGCAATAGGAGTAGATGATAAATAGACTCTTGACAAACAATAGTTGAGGTTAATTTCTACCACAAATCCCAAACATAGGTATCCTAAATAAAAACTATACTTCTCTTAAAGGTGCTAAGGTGCTTGTAAACTGTAGACTTTTCCCTTTTTTTTCCACAGGACCACTCGTTACTGAGTCTACCAAGTTTGTGAAGCAGAGTACACAGGTCATAGAGCGCACTTACGAGAGTATGAAGCGCTCTATGACCTGTGTACACTACTCTACAAACTTGGTAGACTCTGTAGAGAATGGTCTTGTGAGATCAAGTCTAGCGAAAACAAAAAAATCTACTCTACAATGTACTGGCTTATCAAGCATATTGTCTTCCTGTTGATGAGGTGAGCTGGCCTAAAAATACAATAATATGAATCATGATGCATACCTAGTAGTGGTCTTCCTGTGGCCAATAGTTTTTGATCAGATACGGGAATTTTCAAAGCTTCATTGATTTTGTTCTTCAACTCAAGAATACTCATCTCACTATTGACCTACAAAACAGAACACAAGATACGTTAGAGCTAAGCTAAGACCAATAACTGACCTCAGGAAATGAGTATTTTTTACATTATGCTATCAAGTCACACCAGGATTCCTAGCTGACATTTGGTTTTGGTCTAACACAGGTTAATACAAGGTCTAACACAAGAACCTCATGGAATGAAAAGAAGAATGACTCAGTAACAAAAGCATATACTTAAGATCATATTATTAGTTGGTATCAGTAGAGGACCATGAAAGGTTTTATTTATTCTATAACTCTCCTTTTTGCCAAATGTCATTCCTATTTATTTTTTGTATTCATTGTATAGTATTTGATTTATTTTTTAACTCTTTAAAATTCAAGACAACAATCAACAATAATTACAAAATTAGTAATGACAAAAAGTTCACGAAATAAGGTAATATAATTTTTACTTACATCAAGAAAAATTTCTTGGCCCTGTAATACTTTCACAGAGATTTTCATCTTGGATATTAATTGGTACGGACTCAACTACATCAAAACTTAGTGGATGGTTGTTTGTACACAAACCTAGTGCTTATAAATAATGTTAATCTGAAAAATGAAACAAATGTAAGAAATGATATTACCTATCAAAATTAATTTAATTAGTACATACATTTTTTTTCCACCAAAGCTTCAGTTTTTGTGTAGGTACTTTTACTATGTGACCAGGATCCCCACTTCAGGACACATTTAATAAGTAATAGTTCCAAATAGTTTGTACCTAAAGAATAATTTTCCACTCAAGGTCCTCAACCACTAAGGACCAAATTGTCTTTATCATTGAAATGGAATTAATTCAAACCCCATATCCTTGATGGTTGAGGACAGTTGGGCTCAAGAACCCCCTCTAGCCTCTAGGGCCACCCCTGATAATGTTGCAAAAATGAAACCTAGCAGAAAATGTTCCCCCCTGAATATATTGAGACACATGTTTCAACATTTTTCGAAATTCAAATCCATTCTAGTGATGGGACTTGAGTGAGATTTCTCAAATCGATTATTTTCTACTTGATTATTTTCCAACTCGAGTTGTAACTCGCTATCGATAGTTGAACGTGGAACGCTATCGATAGTTGAGGCTTGAGTATCAATTTTTCTGACAAGTAGATTTGTACTCGAGTAGAAACTGTATGTTGCAATAATATGTGGCGAGTGAACTCGGGTCAGAGAACCCAATGAGAAGTTTTTTTTCCACTCGAGTAGAACAAAATAATAATCGAGTGGACTCGAGTGAAGTCAAACTCGAGTCCACTCGAGTAAAATCATTCACTCGGCCCATCACTAAAATCGTGATCTCAGGTATCCTAAGCTTTTCAAAACAGTATGACACTGAATTTTCCCCTTTTTACCTTCCTTATCCTGTAGAAAGGAAAGTAATGTAATTCTCAGCTGGAAAAAAGTTTCCCCAATGTCTCTCCTCTCTTCAACTCAAGAAGAAGAAGAAGAAGAAGAAGAAGAAGAAGAAGAAGAAGAAGAAGAAGAAGAAGCACGTTACGAAATATCAGCTGATCGATTTCCCCTTTCACCTTTCTCCACTCTCTTCCTCTCAATTTCCCCTACATTTTCTCTCCTTACCCTCCTCTTCTACCTTTCTTTTTCTCTCACCCCCTTCCTTTTCTTTATCGCCTCTCATCCACCTTGCCTCTTTTGGAAGAACGCCAATTCGGTCCCATGACCTTTTTTTTAAGGTAGTTATCAAAATTCAAATCCATTCTCAAGATATTCTGAGTGGCTCATTTTTTTAGAAACACTCTGTATTTACTTGTAGTCCCATGTGCTCAAACACAAATTTAAACTGGATGTTCCTGAGCCTCACTGTCCTCAACCATCAAGGATATGAGGTTTAAATTTATTGCATTTCAATGATGAAGACAATTTGTCCACAGTAGTTGAGTAGGTACCTTGAGTGAAAAATTGATCTTTAGGCAGCCAATGAAATTGCAATCAAGACTGCAACACACTGGCACAGTATTAGACATTGACATTGGTTTTTCCGGACATGGAAAGTAAAGTAAGTGACACTAAATTGATGACATGTTGATATGGCATAGGAAAGAAAAACAGGCCTATAGTATTATCCCCTTGGTATAAAATAACCATGTAGGTATTTGCTTTAACTGCCTACCTGTAGGTTTATACTTACTTACCTACTAGATAATTTTGACAGGGTACAAATCTGTGGGTGTTGATTAAAAACTAGTTGAGTGGTTGGTATTAGCTTGTTGATATTATAGGTCTTGTCTTGATGAAGGTTTACACATTGGCCTTAAGATCAATAAAGAAATGTTTGATTATTTGCTTTCTACCTGTAGGTATATACTTACTTACTAGATAATTTTGACAGGGTACAAATCTGTGGGTGTTGATTAAAAACTAGTCGAGTGGTTGGTATTAGCTTGTTGATATTATAGGTCTTGTCTTGATGAAGGTTTACACATTGGCCTTAAGATCAATAAAGAAATGTTTGGATTTGTGAGTTGGCACTAGAAAACCTATTTCTGGTCCATTTGTGAACTCTTCGAGTTTCAGAATTTGGTTTCACAGTTTCGACTTTCGGTTTTCACTTTTCACTTCTTTCTTCTTTCCCATTTAACTTAACTTCCTCTTTTTTTTTTTTGAAATTTGGCGCTTTCAAGACTTCCATATTTTTTAAGCGTATTTTGAGAAGATGAACCCATCATTTGACCGCATTCGTATCATAACGTGTAATTCGTATTTTGAGAACCCCGGTCAAATGAGATGAGACAACCTCGGTCATTTCCAATTTTTAGTTAAATAAAAAGATTCTTCTTCAAAAAGCAGGAAAATATCAATTTGACAGGATTCTGTTAGGTCTGTTTTTCATTCCTACGCCGCATCGATGCGGCGTTCACTCTGCGTCAGGAGTGGGGGTAAAAAGTGGAAAT
>NW_007377725.1:226747-247071 GCF_000475195.1 Diaphorina citri
AGTCTGATTCTTAAAGCCTTAGCAGAGAAAAAAGAAGGGTTTTGGAGCCTGTCCCTGAAAGCAATTCACAGGTACTTTCATGTCAGAATAGGATACCTCATTGTATCTAAGTCAGTTCAAGCTTATCTGAGTAAAAACTAATGGTTTTTAAATTATGGAACACCTGGGCCTAAATAAATAGGTAGGTACTGCTGCCTTCAGTTCAGTCAGATGCTTGTAGATTTTATTTAAAATTTTGTTTCTGTTTATTTTGCAGATTCAGTGACAGCTTCCATTCAATCGTTGAACTATGTTTATTTGTGTCTACATTTACCCAAGTGTTTTCCAAATTAGTTCGAATCCAAATTAACAATAAATAACAAAGAAGGAGAAAAAGGAAGACGATATATTATGGTGTTTTAGGTACCTACAAGAGAAAATTCAATTTACCTACATTCTAATTACAAAAAAAAAAAAAAACATTTCATTATTATTTCTCTTTGATAGGTAGGTAAGTACTATTACTATCTACTAGCATAAGTAAATAGGTAGGTACTGCTGCCTTCAGTTCAGTTAGATGCTTGTAGATTTTATTTAAAATTTTGTTTCTGTTTATTTTGCAGATTCAGTGACAGCTTCCATTCAATCGTTGAACTATGTTTATCAAGAGATGTTGATAAAAGACCATTAGCATGTAATCTATTGCAACATGCTTTCTTCAAACAAACAAAGAAATGTTCTGTAATGCTACCAGAGCTATTGAGGCCAGCACTGAGTTTAAATGAGTCAAATGTTTGTGAGATCAATAATGAGTTGGAATGTATGTTCAATATAAATGATACATTTAATTCAAGTGTTGAAGTGAATACAATAGAATGGAAATTTGATGATGAAAAAATCAAAACAGATGCTGTTGAAGTACAAACTTAATATTAGTTAAGTACATCTATTACAACACAATGTTGTGAATCAGACAGACATTTAGGTACCTACCTACATGATTAATATGTATAATGGTTTGCAATAGTACAGGGAGGTTTTCCTCAACTACAAGACCAAGAATGATTTTAATAACTGACCATTGCCTTTTCAGAGAATAATACTATAAACAGCCTGAGGCCAGCACTGAGTTTAAATGAATCAAATGTTTGTGAGATCAATAATGAGTTGGAATGTATGTTCAATATAAATGATACATTTAATTCAAGTGTTGAAGTGAATACAATAGAATGGAAATTTGATGATGAAAAAATCAAAACAGATGCTGTTGAAGTACAAACTTAATATTAGTTAAGTACATCTATTACAACACAATGTTGTGAATCAGACAGATAGACATTTAGGTACCTACCTACATGATTAATATGTATAATGGTTTGCAATAGTACAGTGAGGTTTTCCTCAACTGCAAGACCAAGAATGATGTTAATAACTGACCATTGCCTTTTCAGAGAATAATACTATAAACAGAAGTCATTTCTTGCCAGCCTGATTTTGAAATTACATTATCCAGCTAATTATCCATTTTATCTTAGGTATCAAGCTTGTGATATTTTTTAGGGTTTGGGATGAAAATTAGAATCAGAATAATTATTCTCATGATTGTTGTTATTTAAATATCAATGGCTGAGATCAACAACCTTGTATGAACAAATTTTTGAAAATGTATTTTTGGTATCATGAGAGGGAATTTCAAACCTATATCAAATGGGGCTCAACCACTTTTTTTTTTCTTCGCTGATAAAGGAAGTTTGAAACACGCTGATTTCAATAGAAATGCTTAAAATTTCATTTGAGCCTTAGCAGAGAAAAAAGAAGGGTTTTGGAGCCTGTCCCTGAAAGCAATTTGCAGGTACTTTCATATCAGAAAGGATACCTCATTGTATCTAAGTCAGTTCAAGTTTATCTAAGTAAAAACTAATGGTTTTTATGTTTTTAAATCATGGAACACCTGTGCCCTAAATCACCAAAGTATGGAAAAGTATCTTACAAGTGTAATAGCCAATGGAAAAGCAGAATTTTGAATTTGGACGAATCATATTGAAATATGGAATTGTAAATACTATTCCATACTTTGGTGATTTAGGCCACTGGGCATAAGTAAATAGGTAGGTACTGCTGCCTTCAGTTCAGTTAGATGCTTGTAGATTTTATTTAAAATTTTGTTTCTTCCAATACTGTTTGTGTGGCCAGCGCTAAATAGTGGCAGAGAATCGGAATGTGAAAAGCTCTTCTTATGGTTGCTATAAAATATGCCCAACTAAATTTGCATCACTGAAGTTTTATCAGATAATAGGTTTAAAGGAGTCTTTTGAGGGCTTCAAAGATCTAACGGGTCTAAATTCTGATGAGTAAATTTGACTAAGGTGTTCATTGTTCAAAGTTCAAAGGGTACTTATTCGAAAGTCAAATTCGATCTAAATCGGACAAACCGTTAGATTCTGATATCAAAAACAACAGACATGTACTGTGTACTGTCATACCGAGTACAAATAAAGAACAAACTAGCTATAAAACACTATAAATGAAAAACCACCAAGGAAAAAACTCAGAACTTCCTTCGTTCGTTGAATTCGCCAGACGGTTTCCTGAAAGTCGAGATCCGAGCGAAATGTTGTTGAACCCTTTTTGATTTCGTAATTTTTTGAAGCATTCTATCAAATAATCGACAGAAATAGGTGACTTTTTGAAAATCGAGGTTGTCTATTACCGTACGAAAAAATTGTACGGTAGTCCCATGTGACCATCCTGGCAACACTGCTCTCCAGTCTCCATCCATTTTGAAATTTTAGGTTTTAGGTTAGAACTTTTTTGCTTTTTACTTTTCATTTCCATTTTTGACACTTTTGCTCTTTTTCTTTCTGAATTTTACTTATCTATCTTTTCATCTTCGCTGATAGTCCGATATTATTTAAACTTGCTTTTAAATTTTAATTGAAATTTATTGAATGTAGGGTTAGCTATGTATTCTTGACATTTTTTGATTTTTGGTTTTGCTCTTTTTCTTTCTGAATTTTACTTATCTTTTCATCTTCGCTGATAGTCCGATATTATTTAAACTTGCTTTTAAATTTTAATTGAAATTTATTGAATGTAGGGTTAGCTATGTGGCGTGCTGTGCATTTACACCATTTAGTCTAGTCTGTAAAATCTCATCTTGATGAGATAGATACCTACCTAATCCATGATCTCAGTTGTGATCATTACTCGAGTCAGTGTTCAAACTTTGGAAGCTAGTTTTTCTAGCCTAGTCTGTAAAATCTCATGATGAGATAGATACCTAATCCATGATCTCAGTTGTGATCATTACTCGAGTCAGTGTTCAAACTTTGGAAGCTAGTTTTTCTAGCCATGAAGATAAGATAAGTACCTACTTATTGACCTCTCTAGATACAAAAGGCAACCACATTTTAATGATAGAAAAGATCTACCCAGAATAGCTGCCAGTTTTTTCATTACCAACTTCAACTATTTTTGTCACACTCATAGAGCTGAATTTCTTTTCGATAGGATGCAGAAATATTTCCTTTGTCTCTCTACATATACCACCCAGAATGAGAGATGAACCTCCACAGATATTGCTAATGTCTACTTCCACTGTATAACCTGGAAATTATTAGATAACAAATAGCTAGGGTACAGTTGTATTCTGGGACAAATAAAGTACCCATTGACCTCTCTAGATACAAAAGGCAACCACATTTTAATGATAGAAAAGATCTACCAAGAATAGCTGCCAGTTTTTTCATTACCAACTCAGTTCATTTTTCTGTAGCCTTTGATCTTATCTTATATCTTGTTCTTATAATATACAAGATTATAAAATCAAGATCCATTCACTCATTCACATTTCATATTCACACACTGATTGCTCTATCTCAAGAACTACAACACCTAGAAAGCTGAAATTTGGTAGGAATATTTCTTTTATGGTCTAGGTGTGCGATAAGAAAGGACTTTGCAAAAATCTAAACCAATCCTGAGATATGATCAATTTTTGATCGCTAAAATCTCAATAAGAAATACACAGAGTGCAAAGACTGCAGAAGAGAAATGTTCCACTCTCGACACCAACATTTTGAGTTTCGTTTATGTTTTTAGTTTGATAACTATGCAGCTAATAGGGTGCACGCAGGCAAGATCTATTCACTCATTCACATTTCATATTCACACACTGATCGCTCTATCTCCAGAACCACAACACCTAGAAAGCTGAAATTGGGTAGGAATATTTCTTTTATGGTCTAGGTGTGCAATAAGAAAGGATTTTGCAAAAATCTAAACCGATCCTGAGATATGATCAATTTTTGATCGCTAAAATCGTATAGAAACTAGAAAACCTTCAAATTCACCTTGTGTTGAGCTCGCTTTGTGAAAGCTAAATGCTAATAGACATACAGATCAAAGGAACGTAAATTCAACTCGCTTTTTTTTTTCTTTTTTTTTTTTTTTGAAAGCTGCAGGTCAAAGAACTCTCAAAGTAGAGCAGAACTGCCATTTAATAAGAAATACACAGAGTGCAGAGACTGCGGGATCAACATTTTGAGTTTCGTTTATGTTTTTAGTTTGATAACTATGCAGCTAATAGGGTGTGCACAGCCCGACTATATTTTTTTTTATTATTTTCTACAAGTTTGGCCATGCCTTGGGATGAACTAGCAGGATTCTGGAGTGAAGCGATGGAATTCAGCTAGTTCACTATATTAGTACATACATACCTTTGCCACCAATTTTCTTAAAATGATGATCATTCCATCTGATTAGGATATCTCGACACCAACATTTTGAGTTTCGTTTATGTTTTTAGTTTGATAACTATGCAGCTAATAGGGTGCACGCAGCCCAACCATATTTTTAATTATTTTCTACAAGTTTTGTCATGCCTCGGGATGAACCAGCAGCATTCTGGAGTGAAGTGACGGAATTCAGCTAGTTCACTATATTAGTACATACATACCTTTGCCACCAATTTTCTTAAAATGATGATCATTCCATCTGATTAGGATATGGTCATGCCTCGGGATGAACCAGCAGGATTCTGGAGTGAAGTGACGGAATTCAGCTAGTTCACTATATTATACATACATACCTTTGCCACCAATTTTCTTAAAATGATGATCATTCCATCTGATTAGGATATCACGGCATAGTTTGCTCCAAATAGAAAATGTAGCATTGTTCAACTTCAAGTGTTCCCTGTAAATTTTATTTCTAGGTGGTTTCAAAAACAGAAGGACTGCTACAAAGTTGAAAAATGGTTTTATACGGATGGTGCTGTGTTCTAGAATGGTATTTTTCTTGGCTGATTTGAAGAAATAACATTTCTTTTGGGATACTTTGTCCACACCACTGCAACGAAATACCAGATCCCGCTGGTTTAACTGTATCATGTTCAAACATTGTTCACACTGTATTTTATTTTTCAAAATATTATGCTGAATAAAGAATCGGACAATATCTTCATAGTTCTCATTAATATCCATGAATGATACTTCACAGAGTTCACATGCATGAGGTGATTCATAGTCTGAACCTATACTCATATTGTCATCTTGCTTTTTCTTGACAGACATGTTTCACTGGTAGTTAAGGAGAGTGATTGTAGAGCCTGAAACAATAATAATAAATTCACTAGGCAATGACTGCAAAAAATGGATACAATCTGAAAGTACTGTTAATCTTGGGGGGATTTTTTTCTTTTTTAGGGCTATTAGATATTTGTCATATTATGTATTTGTTCTCCATCATTTTAGGTTGGAACTTAAAAATAGCTATGTGACTGTATTTATCAACTGGACTAGGTTTTTGTTTTTTAGCTCACCTTGCATATGTAACCACCATTACAATGTCAAGCTGTACAAAACAAACACTGTAGCTTTGGTGTGAGCTACTTATAAAGCTTAGCCTAGTAATCTAGTCCATAAACACACACAACCTGATTCTAAGTAGGCGTTCAAGTGTCCACAATGGAAACCTTGAACCTAGCCTATTATGGACACACTGTGTGAAAAGGTCAATAGTCTAGGCTAGGATCTATGGTCCTTGTTGTGGATGAGTGCTCACAATGGAGGTTTACACAGCAGCTACTTACATGGACCTCATCCACATCCAGTCTGAATGAGGGTCACCCATCCAGCCCCTAGCCTATTATGGACACACTGTGTGAAAAGATCAATAGTCTAGGCTAGGATCTATGGTCCTTGTTGCGGATGAGTGCTCACAATGGATGTTTACATAGCAGCTACTTACATGGACCTCATCCACATCCAGTCTGAATGAGGGTCACCCATCCAGCATCCAGTTACCAACTATGCATAATGTTTAATTTGAGTGATCCATTGGAAACTGGTGGTGTATTAAGGAGCGCGGTAGCGCTCCGCCCCGCCAAGTCAAGAAAGTTTGACCGCGCTACCAGAGAGATATTATACGCGACAGGGAAAGAAGAACTGTGGTGATATCTAACGTAAATTTAACAACTTTCATGACTCCATGACAAAGTGGCTATCACATATAGGTACACACGACGCAGTCTTGGACAATTGAATAACTAACAACAGAGGTCTTATCGTCTTGACATGGAAGAGAGAAGGAAGACAGGAAAACTAGGTATGCATAATGTTTAATTTGAGTGATTCATTGGAAACTGGTGGTGTATTCAACATACAGTGGTTAAACTAAGTTTTAAGTTATTTATTTTAGGATATGGAACAACTACGAAAAAAAAGAAAGACTTTAAAATAGGTACCTACTTAAATAAAGCAATTATCCAAATACTCCTCAATTTATCCAATACCAATTTCTGATTTCTTCTTTGACGTTTGACCAAAAATTCCAAAAAAGAAAAAAACTGGTTTTTTTTTAAATCTTTCCCGGGAAATTTTCCTCTTTAACTCCAGCATTGCCGGATGTATGGTCGTATTTTGGTTGTATCATAACGTAGGGGATTTTGTTCTTTCTCCGGGATTTTCGAGTTGTGTGAGGTATATAACAGGAATTAAGGGAGGATATGAAGATATTTAGAACTAGATGAGGGATTTTAAGTAAATGGAAACATTGTGGGTAAACATGATCAAGCTTGGCAGCCAGGGCATTGAAGATGAAAAAGAGTCTCAGTCGGCCATTATGATCCAGTTTTGTTTCACCTTGTAAAATACACCTTTACTTTACAACTCAGCTCTTGAAATAATAATAAATAAAAACAGCAACAATCATAACAGTTGTGCAATGTATAATGTCATATAGGTATAGGTATTGCAGAAGAATTTTAGAAGTGTGAAATGTAAAGTGCAAGGTTCAGGGACCTGTGATATATTGTTCCAATAACACCTCTGCACTCCCCAATCTTTGTAGTCCATGCACAGAAAAAGATTTTGACAAATACCCTATTTCAAAATATGTAGTTGTTTTTTAATAAGTACTTACATGGAGTAAAAAGTGACCTTTGGGGGAGTACAGAACACTGGCCAGGTTTAATGGTAGGTTACTATTTTTTGTGGTCTGTAGGGATACAAAAATAAATAGGTGAAAATTGAAGATCTTTAATACATGAAAAACATTGTAGAGGTACCATAGTAGGCCCTAATTATTTTTATCATTTTTTAGGGTAGGTACTTTTTTCTATACCTACCTACCTGATTATTTTTATTTTACTTTTAGGGTCAAACACTCTTGAGAGAAGTAGGTCTTATATCTGTTTCAACAATGTTTTTTTTTTTATCCCTCAGATGAAGAGAATGAGTAAGAACAATGGCTGGCTGTCCCTGCAGCAATATTGAAATCATGCAATTGTTTCATGAGCTGAAGCAAAAATTTCCACAAGTACCTGATCATATTGTCAGCCAGTGTATTATTCAGGTAATACTTACCACTTTTACCTACTGAACTCTCATCCTGACTTCTTCTTCTTCTTCTTTTATAACATATTTCCCAATCTATTCTATGTATTCTATCTTCAAGGTTTGAATCATGCCACCATCAATGCACAGTACAATAACATATTTCCCAATCTATTCTATGTATTCTATCTTCAAGGTTTGAATCATGCCACCATCAATGCACAGTAATTTATAACACATTCCCCAATCTATTCTATGTATTCTATCTTCAAGGTTTGAATCATGCCACCATCAATGCACAGTACAATGAAGAAAAAGAAAGGCTTATACCTACTTACTATGTTGTTGTTGTAGCGGCTTTAGCTATAGCCAAAAGGTGATGACAAAATAGAGAAAATATCTCTTTCATCAGCCATACCTACTTGCTGTAAAGATTTCTAGTCCAATTCAACTTGTTGTTTCATTACAAATTGAATATAACAATGACCTAAGACTATAGTTTGAGCAGCTTTATAGTTTTGAACATAGTGAGTGGCGAATGTGAGGTCAACTGCTTTAGAAACATCCTATGGGAGAAGAAAAAAATCCTACTGGAATCAAGCCAAATCTGTAATAAAGTCAAAGTAATAATTTTGCTCAAGTTATGTGTAGGTATCCCTTAACATTCAAAGACTATAGTTTGAGCAGCTTTATAGTTTTGAACTTTTGAACATAGTGAGTGGCGAATGTGAGGTCAACTGCTTTAGAAACATCCTATGGGAGAAGAAAAAATCCTACTGGAATCAAGCCAAATCTGTAATAAAGTCAAAGTAATAATTTTGCTCAAGTTATGTGTAGGTATCCCTTAACATTCTTGAATAAACATTCTCAATTAATTAATATATTAGATATCTAGTGCAACTATATGTATATTTACAATCTGAATGAATGAATATTTAGGGTGATATATGTAACTGATACTTGTAATAGATTATTACAAAGAAATCAAATCATGGATACATTACTTACCTATAGTGAATTGTGAAGCATGGATGATGAAAGCACAGGATAGAATTCAATGGAGAAGGAAGAAGAGACATACATAATGACTGCTGAAACCCTTCAAGAAATTCAATATCCTTTTTTGGAGTTCTGGTCATTTTTGACCTAAATACTTTTAAGTAGGTAAATAAATTCTAGCATACATTACTTACCTATAGTGAATTGATGATTCTCATGAAAAATATAACTGTCCAAATGTATTTTTTTCGTAAAGATTGTCAAAAATAATAAATAATCCGAAAAGATTTTTTTTCAAAAAAGTATTTCTTCTCTAAGAAATTCGTCCCCAAAGTGTGCGCGGGAAAGTAAAAAAAAATCATGAGAATCACCAATTGTGAAGCATGGATGATGAAAGCACAGGATAGAATTCAATGGAGGAAGGAAGGAGAGACATGCATAATGACTACTGAAACCCTTCAAGAAATTCAATATCCTTTTTTGGAGTTCTGGTCATTTTTGACCTAAATACTTTTAAGTAGGTAAATAAATTCTAGTGGTTCAATTGTATATTGAACTATAAATAAATTACCTTACTTGGTGTGTCCCACGTATAATGAAACGCACTGTATTAGAAAGAATGCAGCTGTAGTACTTGAACAGTGTAATGTTCAAATAGTTACTTACAAGCTACATTGTATTCCCATAGGGAGCTGGGAATTCTTTTCAAGAGAACCGTGGTGATATCTAACGTAAATTTAACAACCTTCATGACTCCATGACAAAGTGGCTATCACATTATAGGTAGGTACACACGACGCAGTCTTGGACAATTGAATAACTAACAACAGAGGTCTTATCGTCTTGACATGGAAGAGAGAAGGAAGACAGGATAGGAGAAAGCCAGCCGTTACGAAAACGAACCTTATGTTTCGGGATAAAGTTCGCTTCCGAAGCGGAATCGAACCCGCGACCTTTACGTAGCTACTCCAATTGAGTAACAATAGAGATAGGAGCATACGTGTAGGTAGACCATTTGGTAACTGGGTGTTTAAAGCACAGGATAGAATTTAATGGAGGAAGGAAGAAGAGACTTTTGTCCAGCAATGGACAGATAACGTTTGCCCAGGGTATACCTAAAAAACTGATTACACAAAATTCAACTGATTGGCCATAAGGAGTGCGAAAATTAGCTGACTGACCTCCAGGCAATATGCAAAACAGCGGTTTACATCGTTTGGTGAAAGAAAATTTCGGAAAAGTCGTACCATTTTTCACTAGTACTAGTACAGGAATCGTAATCAGTTGAATTTTGTGTAATCAGTTTTTTAGGTATACCCTTTGCCCATGATGATGAATAAATTTCAACAGTGTGTTTTTGTTTTTGTTTTTTTTTTTTTTAGTGTATTTATACGAAAGCATGACATCTATGTGGTTGTGTGTTACATATGTGGATGGGAAGGTAGCTACCGAAGTGTGGGAAATTATCTGAATAATGAAGTTCATCATAGGTATTATGAATCGAGTAGGTATTCATACAATACTCTTCAAGTCGGTAGAAAGAGAGAGAGAGAGAAAGAGAGAGAGAGAGAGAGGAGGGAGACGACGAACAAGAAGTGAGACATCTCACTCTCACTCCCACGACACCAAGATATTTATAGAATATCTCCCTCGCTCCCTCCCTCCCTCTCTCTCTCTCTCTCTCTCTCTTTTTTCTTGTTCTGTATGTTGGAATATTGTTCGAATTTCGATGTAATGAAATGTGCATATCTATTAAATTATTATATCTATCGAAAAGAAAAAATTGTTTTGAAAGCGATCGAAGAGAAAATTGCTGTACCTAGTACCGTTTCGAAAGCGAAGAGAGAAGGAAGACGGGATATAGTCTAAAACCAGCCGTTCTGACAACGAACCTTATCTGTTTCGGATAAAATCCGTCCCGAGCGGGAATCGAACCCGCGACCTAGCGCTTACAAGGCAGACGCATTACCTTCCACGATATAGTAGGCTGGCTAATTCAACCTTGGAAATAAGTAGGAGGAGGGATAATAATTATAATATGTTGAAACATCACCCAAGTAAGCGCAACTGTTCTATTGTGGAATCATGGGAAATGCAGCGAGTATATAAGTACGAGTAATAATGTACATAGGTATTAGTTAAACATGAGAATGGTTGTATAAGTACTTGGTAGAAGATGATTTTATAATAGACAAGATTCCCCTCCCCCTCCTGGAACCTGGAGTGCTGGGTTCGAATCCCGACTGGAACGAAAATTTTCAACATTTTTCCGTTCTCGGATAGG
Source organism: Diaphorina citri (assembly GCF_000475195.1). Lineage (NCBI taxonomy): Eukaryota > Metazoa > Arthropoda > Insecta > Hemiptera > Psyllidae > Diaphorina > Diaphorina citri. The sequence goes on from NW_007377725.1 coordinate 237,845, forward strand.
CGTGGATATAAAGTTATGCAGCCTTGAAATAATGCGAAAGCGCTTCATGTAGCTAATCGGCTGAAATTTTCGATAGCCAGTTTTTAGTGCCAAAACACGTTTCGAGGTCCCTAGTTTAAACATCCCCTCGTATACGGTCTCTGTGAATATAAAACTCATTTGATCACACCATGTTGTGACGTCAGAAATCTGATGAAATACAACTGCATCCGTCTCCAAGTATCCTCTTTTTGTACTCATATTTAATACTAGAAGGAATAGAGAGTAGAACCTCTTGCTCTGGGTAATATCTTGCATACGTTATACATTCACGCATTGCTGTTATACATTTTCCTTAATCATTCTACTATGATTGTTGTGTGTTCACGGATTCGTATTGTCAGTAATCAGTATGAACAATGCTAAGCCCCAGCTGATGTTGTGTGCAGTATATTACTATATTTCCAGGATTCATTAGTATTCCCAAGACCTGTGTAACTAGTCTACAACATAGACGTTCTCAACCTAACTCTTTCCTCTCTTAACAATTTACCTGCTTGTTCAAATTCAAACCATAAACTTGTCATGCAAACTATAAGCTGTGGATCTGCCTAAAATTACTACCTCTACTAACCTTATTATTCTAATATACGTATACATATAGCAGCAATGTTATACAGACAATGACTTGGGTACTCGGGTTGTGAAACGCTCACTGTATTGTGTATGAATCGGGTTCTAGTGATACGAGCATTACGAGCAACTGTCTGTAATGAATGTAGGTACCTATACTTTATTCGTTAGTGTTGTTTTTGGTGTTATTTGTTGTTCTTCAATGCCAGTGCTAGTGTATTGATTATAATAATGAATATGATCTTTACATTAGAAGATAAAGACATTCTAATATAGGCTAATTGTGATAGATAATTGATTTTTGTGTATTTCTTTTCGTTTTGTAAAAATGTCTTTTAGGAAGTTCAATAAAAAACTAAGCCGTTCACTATCAGCCAAGGTAGGTAATTATAATTATAAGAATATAGCAATAAAAAGATTTTTCACGAAATATTTCCTTAAAAAAAAATACACTGAACATATAAAATTTCAATTCTTAAATGTTAAAAGAAAGTAGAAATTTAGAAATCATATGAATAACGAAAATGGAGCAGTTGCAAATGGGTAAAAATTATAAATAAATGGTCGATTCCTACGTAAAAAGTATTGAAAAATCCAAATCTGAGGTCAAAACTCCGAAAAAATAACTGTAAAGGTCGAAAATTCAAATTTCATTTTCCGTTCTAATAAAAGAGTTCAAAGATGTGTGACGTCAGACTTCAGGCAGTTGCCTCGCTAGGTAGCGCCAGTATGCAAGCACGCTTGCGGGAGGAGCAGAAACGTATGCGCACAAGCACATTAATGTGTTGCCTGCGAGGGAGCCTTACTCGGGACATTTGATGTGACGTCATCACCTACGGGAGCGTATGCCGTCACGATTTACCGGTATTTTTTAAATCGATTTATCTCGGGATCTAGAAGTCGTAGGAGAAAAAGAAAAATTCCGTTGGTCCTCATTTTTTCTGCTCTATGACGTTGAAACATCACCCAAGTAAGCGCAACTGTTCTATTGTGGAATCATGGGAAATGCAGCGAGTATATAAGTACGAGTAATAATGTACATAGGTATTAGTTAAACATGAGAATGGTTGTATAAGTACTTGGTAGAAGATGATTTTATAATAGACAAGATTCCCCTCCCCCTCCTGGAACCTGGAGTGCTGGGTTCGAATCCCGACTGGAACGAAAATATTCAACATTTTTCCGTTCTCGGATAGGCGTGGATATAAAGTTATGAAGCCTTGAAATAATGCGAAAGCGCTTCATGTAGCTAGTCGGCTGAAATTTTCGATAGCCAGTTTTTAGTGCCAAAACACGTTTCGAGGTCCCTAGTTTAAACATCCCGTCGTATACGGTCTCTGTGAATATAAAACTCATTTGATCACACCATGTTGTGACGTCAGAAATCTGATGAAATACAACTGCATCCGTCTCCAAGTATATCCTCTTTTTGTACTCATATTAATTTAATACTAGAAGGAACAGAAAGTAGAACCTCTTGCTCTGGGTAATATCTTGCATACGTTATACATTCACGCATTGCTGTTATACATTTTCCTTAATCATTCTACATATGTACCTACTATGATTGTTGTGTGTTCTAGAACGCTCATAACAAGGATTCGTGTGAGCATGAGTTGGAGAATATCTCACGCATTGCTGTTATACATTTTCCTTAATTATTCTACTATGATTGTTGTGTGTTCTAGAACGCTCATAACAAGGATTCGTGTGAGCATGAGTTGGAGGAGGAGAACACACGATATCTTAGGCATTGCTTCCCGCAAGGTTTAGTGGATAAGATGGCCTCCCCCTCCCCTCTACCGCCTGATGAGAGTCAGGTATATTTGGAGCGTGGCTATCCCAGACGTGGCTCAGACAGTCCTCAATGTTCACGCAGAAAAACATCTTGCGCTTCAAACGATGGTTCTGCAAATGTCAAGCATAGCAGCAAACCAAGCAAGAAACTGGGCCTACCACCTAAACATGGCAAGAAAGGTTACAAGATATCTAGCAAGCATGGCTCCGATTACAAACATGCAACTATATCTGGGGGAGATGTGACAACACTGGATACAAATGAAATGCATCGGCACAGCTCAAACAAAACTTTCTCCGAAATAAAGATTGATCATCGTGGCAATCAATATAATAAGTTGGGTGAGAAGGTAGTGAAGGAGAAATATAAGAAAATTAGTGAACTAGATGATATTACTAACAATATGAGTAGTGCTGATCAGAAAAAGTTAAGTGAAGCACAACATATGCTAGGACTTGTGGATACTGATGATATAATCAATATAACAAGTTGGATGAAAAGATAGTGAAGGAGAAATATAAGAAAATTAGTGAACTGGATGATATTACTAACAATATGAGTAGTGCTGATCAGAAAAAGTTAAGTGAAGCACAACATATGCTAGGACTTGTGGATACTGATGATACAAGTCATGAGAATAGAAAAACCAGACAGAAGCATCATAGCAAAGGACACGCCTCACATGTTCTAGGTAAGTTGGAAGACTGAATACCTCTGATACTTTGTTTTTAACAAGACATTTGTGGATTAAAATAAAGCTAATGAAAATAGTTTTATTTGTTCTTTAAAATAATAATAATTAAAAATACGAAAATACAGAGACCTCCTTAATATGTAAAAATCTTGGGAGATCTCCCTAACTACCCACATTGGTGCATCGTACTGTATGGATCATGTGTTTGATTTCAGATCGTCAAATTTCTAGCAACACTCACTGGAATTTTCAACCCACTTGTACAGTACCAGTATCACAAACCAAACAGTCAACCCCTGACAGCACAGCCACTTCTAAACAGCAAACGACCAACAGAGGCACTCTCAAGTTAGATCTCTTTCCTCAACCGTTGCCTAGCAACCAAATGGCGTCACCTAGCAACCAAACTGTGTTACCTAGCAACCAATCTGTATCACCGAGCAACCAGTCTTTGTTTCCTAGCAACCATTCAGTCCCTAGTAACAAGTTTCGTCTAAGTGTACCATCGTCATCAGGCAATGATATGACGAGTGTGAGTGTTCTGTCATACTCTGCACCATGTACCCCACTCTCTGCTTCCTCTCCTCTATTTCCTCCCCTGGCAGTAGATGTGAACACAGGAGGTCATCGCACATCTCTCTCGCTAGAACCTCTACCACATTATGGCCTCAGTGATGATCCTGCCAGACCTCAGACCAAAGTCACCTTGTCTCTCCGACCCCCTAGTTCTCCTCCTAGCTCCGGCCCTGGTAAGTATATTTGAGTTCATATCATTGATATATTTTCTAAAGAGGCTGAGTGTTGTGTCGGATGTGCTCAACCTGTGTGATCCATCAGATCAGGATCTGTTGCATTCAATGTGCTGGCCATAGTGAACGTTTATTTTTCTTCCTAATCATGAGAAAACTCGTCTTATAGCTGATCTGTAACATTGGGATATGCACATCTCATGAGATCTGCCCTGAATCTTTCTATTCTAGAAAGGTTGGGTTCTAGGGGTTTTTCCCATTTATTTTCACGTCCGATATTAGCTGTTCGTGGATTCGATTCCCCCCTGGGGCTGATTTTATCCTAAACCGATAAGGTTCGTTCTCGGAACGGCTGGCTTTCTCCTATCCCGTTTTTCTTCGCTTTCGGGACGATAAGACCTCGGCAGTTACAGTTCTCTCTATATTCTAGGTGTCACGTATACAACTTACTCTCTGAAAGACGGTGTACAAGCTCAGCTACATATTAGTATCGGCGCCAACCTAAGTCAATCTCCCGAACCTCAAACAGTTATAGATAATTCTGAGACAATATCAGCCGCGACTAAAAGTAAGTCATCGTTTTACCTGCTTTTTTAAACTAAAATATTCTAAACCGTGGCGGAGCACTAGTAAAACCGCCAGTTTTCATAAGATCAGGTCCCACTGATTGGGTCAAAAATTTAGTGTTCCGTTATGCATTGAACATTTTTGCCAAATTTTGTCAAAATCTGACAAACCGCTCGAGAGTTATGGTAAAACAGACGGACAAACTAGAAACTGTCAAACTAAATGAAAATAACAGAAAGGATATTGTAATAGCCTATTTCTATGAGATTAATGCCTATTTCTAGGAGAATTAATATAAAAAAACTGAGAGACATAAAATAAAAAACTCACATTTTTGAAATCAGAAGAAAAAAAAATGAAAAATCATTATTTGTTTATTTTTCCAAATTTGCTTTTCACTTTTTTAGGTTAGGGCCTGTTCTATCAACTTTAATCAAAGCTTGAAGGGACTGTTGAACATTACAAATATAAAAGAAATTCACCCCAAATAAGAATGGAAGTTCCATAGATTTGAAAGAAAAAAATTGTAAAATTCTTGTTCTCATGGTTTGTTTGAAGAATTTATGATGATTATATCATATCATAGAGGAATAACTTTATTTCTCTCAAGTCTGTTGATTGCATTTTGAAAATTCTATAAATAGGCTCCATGCTATTATTATTATTACTCGAGCACCTGTGTACTGTGTAGGTGTAGAGATTGGAATTGGAAAATGCAATACATACATATTTATTTACTACTATACATTGTTTTGAACGGGAAGCAACGTATAGAGAAAGAGAAGTATTTTTTCTCAACTCTGAAGTGTAGGTAAGGTAATGTCAAATTTCTAAACATAGAGGCTACACTCATAAGATTTGTACAAGACGGACACAAAGTTCTAGAACACCTAGATATGTCAAATTTCTAAACATAGAGGCTACACTCATAAGATTTGTACAAGGCGTACACAAAGAAGCAATCAACAATTAACTTAGATAATGCATGGATTTAATTGAATAGATAAGGTTTGTTCTCGGAAGGGCTGACTTTCTACTATCCTGGCCTGGTTCTCACTTCGATTTCGGGACGATAAGACCTACGTTGTTATAGATTCTTCTCTTAAATTAACAAACCTTTTCTGGGGAGAAATAAAATTACGTGTGTGTGTGTGTGTGTGTGTGTGTGTGTGTGTGTGTGTGTGTGTGTGTGTGTGTGTGTGTGTGTGTGTGTGTGTGTGTGTGTGTGTGTGTGTGTGTGTGTGTGTGTGTGTGTGTGTGTGTGTGTGTGTGTGTGTGTGTGTGTGTGTGTGTGTGTGTGTGTGTGTGTGTGTGTGTGTGTGTGTGTGTGTGTGTGTGTGTGTGTGTGTGTGTGTGTGTGTGTGTGTGTGTGTGTGTGTGTGTGTGTGTGTGTGTGTGTGTGTGTGTGTGTGTGTGTGTGTGTGTGTGTGTGTGTGCTCTACTTAAAAAAAAGGTGAGTGTTTCACCGCCGTTTTTGTTTCGTAGCGATGAAACTACTGCTACATTAGACGCTTGTGGTCTGTGTCGTAGTATGCCTCTCATCAGATGGGCGAGAAGAGACACAATACTTCCCATTTAGGTGCTGGGTCAACACGAGAACACCAGAAAGTAACCCGTTGAAATATTTGTAATCGAAAAACGAGTACAATTTTTTGTCGATGGTGGGATTCGAACCCGGGACCTTCTGCATGGCAAGCAAGCGCGTTATCCTCATTTTCCTGCTCTATGACTTTGAAACATCACCCAAGTAAGCACAACTGTTCTATTGTGGAATCATGGAAAATGCAGCAAGTAGGTACGAGTAATAATGTAGGTACATAGGTATTAGGTAACATGAGAATCTTTATATTATAAGAACGAGATCCATTCACATTTCATAGTTCACACAATTTTAGCATTGCAGCCAATCAGAATTCGGTAAGTCCCGGGTATGAACCACATTATACTTGTGCTTTCAGATATATTAACTGCTCAGATAGAAAGAAAAGCCAAGCTGGAAAATGCTCTCAAGTGCGAGAAAGAAAGACTAAGTGCAATAAAGAGAGACATCATGTGCATAGATCAGAAAATCAAACGTCACAAGAATCAGCAGAAAGATCCTATAAGATCTTCGAGGGTAAGAATCAAATTCTTTTAGTTCAATATTATCTAATGGGTAAGGAACAGAAAATTTCCGCCCCCAACCGGGAATCAAACCCGACATTTTCGAGTAAAAATTGAATACTTTTCATCATGCGGTTATAGAGGTAGACCTCGGAAACAAGTTGTTATATGATAGTACCAGCATAGTATGTAGATACATAGTACATAGTACATACATAGATTGAGCAGACTGAGTAGTAGTTATTGTATTCAGCCTCTTTAGAGATTTGTATAAGCTTAACCCAACTTTTTAGTTCTGTTTGCACCTACACCTAAACCCCACAATTTTTGTGTACCTATCAGCCTCGTGATTGTGCAACAAGTGTTTGCTCATGTAGGTGAGGAGAGTAACCACGGCCGTCAGCAAAACCAAAACCAGAACCTGACCCACGTGTCCTATTCCTAGTACACAAAGTTCTAGAACACCTAGATATGTCAAATTTCTAAACATAGAGGCTACACTCATAAGATTTGTACAAGACGGACACAAAGTTCTACAACACCTAGATATGTCAAATTTCTATATTTCTTAAAACACAAAAGGCCATGACTTAGTTTTGCAGGTAAACAGTTTTTACTTTTGATTATTTCAGAAATTTTGTGATTTGTAAATCGTGTTAAGCTGAATGAATTATTGTATCTCATTGGTTTAATTTTAGCATTGCAGCCAATCAGAAGTCGGTAAGTCCCGGGTATGAACCACATTATACTTGTGCTTTCAGATATATTGACTGCTCAGATAGAAAGAAAAGCCAAGCTGGAGAATGCTCTCAAGTCCCTAATTTTTTCCCCTAAAAAGGCCCCCCTTCATAAAAAAATTTTTTTTTTTTTTTTTTTTTAACAAAATACCTACTCAGATTTATTTACAATTCATTACAAATTGAACAGCCATTACGTACATAATAATAAATGGAATAAAAGAAATATATGTAGATACTGACAAGGAATAAATATGTACTTAGTGGAAGGAAGAATAGAGATAGAGTTAATGAGATGCTATATCCCATATTGGGGATGTGTTGCATCTCAATGAGTTGCGTCTCAATGAGTTATTTTCATTTTTTATTTCTGGGGTTAATTTATTGAACAGCTTTTTTCCAATGTATGCAAAATGTCTCTTGTAATGGGACTTATTCACTCGCTCGGGACATCCTCCTTAACATGAGAGACGGACTCTTTAACTATTGGGGGGCACGGTTGTTCCAGTGGTAACGCGCTTGCTTGCCATGCAGAAGGTCCCGGGTTCGAATCCCACCATCGACAAAAATTTGTACTCGTTTTTCGATTGCAAATAGCCACTCTTGCTGCCAAAAGCACTTAAGTAGGTACCTTACATACTGTTTCCACTTTCGGGGATTTTGTTCTTTCTCCATGATTTTCGAGTTGTGTGAGGTATATAACAGGAATTAAGGGAGGATATGAAGATATTTACAACTAGATGAGGAATTTTAAGTAAATGGAAACATTGTGGGTAAACATGATCAAGCTTGGCAGCCAGGGCATTGAAGATGAAAAAGAGTCTCCCATTTTGATAGGGATTTTGTTCTTTCTCCGGGATTTTCGAGTTGTGTGAGGTATATAACAGGAATTAAGGGAGGATATGAAGAACCTTGTTCAATATTTACAACTAGATGAGGGATTTTAAGTAAATAGAAACATTGTGGGTAAACATGATCAAGCTTGGCAGCCAGGGCATTGAAGATGAAAAAGAGTCTCCCATTTTGATCCAGTATTATCCAGTTAGAAATCATATGAATAACGAAAATGGAGCAGTTGCAAATGGTTAAAAATTATAAATAAATGGTCGATTCCTACGTAAAAAGTAGTGAAAAATCCAAATCGGAGGTCAAAACTCCGAAAAAATAACTGTAAAGGTCCAAAATTCAAATTTCATTTCCCGTTCTAATGAAAGAGTTCAAAGATGTGTGACGTCAGACTTCAGGCAGTTGCCTCGCTAGGTAGCGCCAGTATGCAAGCACGCTTGCGGGAGGAGCAGAAAGAAATGCGCAGAAACGTATGCTCACAAGCACATTAATGTGTTGCCTGTGAGGGAGCCTTACTCGGGACATTTGATGTGACGTCATCACCTACGGGAGCGTATGCCGTGACGTCAAAGTTCACGATTTACCAGTATTTTTTAAATCGATTAGCGATCAAAGATTGATCATATCTCAGGTTCAATTTAGATTTTCGCAAAATCCTTTCTTTTTGCACACCTAGACCATAAAAGGAATATTCCTACCAAATTTCAGCTTTCTAGGTCTTGTGATTCTCGAGATAGAGCGATCAGTGTGTGAAATGTGAATGAGTGAATGGATCTTGTTCTTATAATATAAGATAACTTCTAGTGTAGGAGCTAGGTAGATTTTAATTTGTTTTACCAAGTGTTGTGTACACCCTTGAAAGTTCTAACTTTTTAATAGGTAGATTTATTTATTTGCTCTTTTTTTGCTCATTTTCTAGGTTATTTTGGTAATTATAATGGTAGATATATTTGAAGGCACTATATTGATATTATTTTATCTTACGTATATCACATATTGTTATCAACAAAATGTTGATGCAATTTATCTTTAATCCAATTTTTAATTAATTACTTCAGTCTCAATGAGTTATTTTCATTTATTTCTGGGGGTAATTTATTGAACAGCTCTTTTCCAATGTA